>NC_067117.1:28489285-28789285 GCF_021347895.1 Acanthochromis polyacanthus
TGCTTTAGCGCTTAGATGCGTAAGTGGGTCAAAAATGACCCGGTGAGGTCGTTTTCTATCAATATCTTTGTAATGAAAAGTTTTTATCATTTCATTTTCCAGCTATTCCTCAAAACACGTTTTCAATATCATGACATCTAAATTTTTAAGTTACCTTTTATACTATTATTTGTATTACTAACCCAAGCTCTTTGTCACTGATAATATCACACAAGAGGTGATGAAGTGCACAAATCTGGAGGGATGGAGAGCAGCAACAACTGGAGGAAATGAGTGGAGAAATGTCAACAAAATGGATGTTGACATTCTTTCATTGTTGTTCTGTGTGATACTCTTCTTTTTTTAGTTATCAAAATGTTTAAAATCTGTTAGAAAGTGAAAAATAAACATATTTCAAACATGAAATCATTCTTCTGTGGACCAAAGTATAATACAAACAATAATACAAATGATTATTCTTAACCGAAATGGCAATAATGGCATAAAAACACAATAACACAGTGATTCTTATACGTCATTTTTGACCCACTTGTGGAAGAGTGTAGGTTCCAGTCACTCGTGCATCTAAGGGTTCATCATCTTTTCATCTTCATCTGCTGACTCCATCCTTCTGGTTACAGTAAATCTTGGGACCTGCAGTTTATTTCTGCCTGCAGCAAGGATTAGACCCACACGTTCCCAAGAGATTTACGTCGAGTCTTGCAGGATCCCAATCTCACCGCAGTCCACTAAACTGTAATCTGTATTTTGTGCTAATTAGCAGGAATGCCCCAGTAGCTTTTATTTCAGGCCAAATATGAATATGTACATTTTCAATGGAGAATTTCTGTCAGAAAAATGGCAACATTAAAGTGACTCTGAGTACCGCACCTGCTATAGCTTGGGTGATGCTTGACAATTGTTTGCATACTCATGTGTTAAACAAGACAATAGGCTAATGTACAGCTGTCTGCAGTCTGACTGTTCACTCTTCATATCTAACTATACATGATGTACAAAGAAACGTCTATTAATGGTGGAGTGCGTATCCTGGCCTTCATCCTAAGTCATCTTAGATAAGCTCCATACCCCAGTGACTTCCACAGGAAAAATCAGTTACAGAAAATAGTGCATAATATAACTAAATATACTGTTTATACACTGTTACGGTAAATTTATTGCTCTTTCTTTGCATACAGTCATTGACCATTTTGGTACAACTTGACAATCTATTGCATTTCGGCAAAATTGTCCCGTCAAAAAGTCTACTATTGCCCCTTAATGTTCAGTAATGCTTTCACTGTCATAGAAGTAGCACAGCTCCTCCCATAAAACACACTCCCACTGGTTACTTTATATTGAAGCATGCCCTCGAAAGGATATAATAAGAGCGGGAGCAAACGAGGAAGTAAGGGGATGTCGTAGATCCATAAGACCAGTGTAGGGAGGAGGTCAAGGTGGATGAATGGGTTGACCGATAACTGGACTGCATTAGAAGACACTGCTGTCGTTTCCTGTTTCAAACCATTCAGGAGGTTATCCATGACCATTCCATAACCCATAACCTGGCTTGCTTTTAATTATTGTTACTTCTATTTTAACCCAAACCCCAACTGGCCAAACCAAAGCTGTTCATTCACCAAAACCTCCAATATATCTGTTTTATTTCATGCTGCCAGTAGGGTTGCAAATTTAGGAAATGATCTGAGTCACAAATGACCTTGATTCAGAAGGGAGGACTTGCTGACTGTTGAATGTGTGTAAATGGGACAACTTTTGTTAGAATTATAATATAACACTGGAAACTTCTTTATTTATGTGTTCAGTGAATAAACAGCTATGGTTAGTTAAATCCAGGGTGACAGTGCTCATATTGATAACCATTCATCAAACCAAACTCAGCGTTTAACTATTTTCACATAAAAAGTTGAAAAGATCAGGTAATTTGGGAACTAAGGTGATCAGCAAGTCCCAACTGAAGAGGATTTTTAAAGTATTTGAAAAGAGCCCTGATTTTAATGTTGAAATGTAAGTAACGGAGAACTCATGGAGCTTCCATATTTCTGGGATAAACTTCAAAGCAGCAGCCAGTGGTTTGGGCCTTTTAGGTGCAAAAGCAAAGATTAATTCAATGGATTATCAGTGAGGAGAAACCCATCACAGGGAGCTTTACCAGGTCATCACCGCTCGCCTAAAGGATGTGAACAGATGATAGCCTGAATCAAAAATCTAATCTCACAGGCATTTCCACAGAGGTGAAGCCCAGCGGAGACTGCAAACACACACTTGGTGGAAAAACAGTATGAAAGGCTGCTTTTAAGGCAATCAGCCACTCATTTCTTCAATTTCATTATATGTAAAAGAGGAACGGCATCGCTGGAGCATGGAGTTACTTTCCTGTCTTTAATTAAAAATGCAGTCTATTACGTTCAGCATTATTTCCTCATTTTACATTTTGTAATGCTTCCATCCAAACCTTGACCTCTCCCCTCTAAAGAACTCCAGTTTGCTTGACAATCTGCTCTGCTCCTGTTCTAAACTGTTTGTCTGCACTCAGAGCTAATGTTGCAGCACAAATGTCCTTTGCTTCAGTTTGAGTGCATCTCTCGCCTTCACTCACGAAACTTCTGCTCTCAGATTTCTGCTCTCACTCTCGGATCTTTGTGAAACAACCCTGTAAAAAGTCGCCAGTGAATGAAATGGCAGCTTTGACGTTGACCAATGACGTTATCAATGTAAACTGTGCCCTACATACTAGTTGCTGAAGTACAATACCCCTACACCCCTATGGAGCACCGTTTGTACATATAACCCAATGAAATAATCTGTGCTTTTATTCTATTCTATACAATGTAATCTTATTTAAACGTAGTGCCATCGCTTTTTGTAATGCATTTCATGGCTATTCAACAAGGATAATAAAGATGCACATGTATTTTCTTATGGGACTATTGGAGCAAATACATATACCAATGTCCTTTTTTTTTTTACCATAGTAGTGACATAAAATAACTGCCCCAAGCTTAGCCTGGAGGTTGTTGATGTTTCCTTTAATGAACAGGATTTTTGAAAATGGAATCACATTGGTAGCATAAAGGGAGAAGAAAGCCTACGGAAATGCAAGTCAGACTATGCTGACAATAATTTGTATAAGGCCTAGTTTTCTCTATGTGACTGTAAGCTAGTGCACTATGGGTTAATATTATATGCAGTCACACTTAGTCTTTTTAGGAACATGGTCCCAAAACAATAAAAACTCTTTTAAAAAAACTCTTGATGTTACATGCTCAAAAGAAAACCAGACATTCTGTTTCAACAAGCTTCATTCCTATTGTTCGGAGGGTTGTTCCAATAGTAGGCTCAGTTAGCCAGTTCATTGTGTGGAACATAATGGTCTCGCTGCATCACACTATCATTCTGCCGCAGGGGAAAAAATAACCTGGCTTGTTTGTATTCCTTTAAACTAGTGGTGGAATGCGATTTCAAAAAAATAATCGAATTAATTACAAGCGTTGTAATTAATTAATCACAATTAATCACTTTTTTTTCAAACATCAATATTTGACATAATAAATAATTATTTTCAATTCAAATAAATTTCGTTTGACAGTTGAATCAATGAAGAGACATATACGTTTTATTATTTAAATTGTATAAAATTAATACAATTCTAAAATGGGACACACAGAAAAACTGTGGTTTTGATGATTTAAGGCCTGGATTTAGTTTGTTTTTTTCCACCGTATGGTACATAACAAAGGCATAAGTAGTTCAAGGACCATCAAAAAGTTGAAAATCTACAGATTAATTCTGTTTTCATAGTTTCTGGGTCTTATAAATGGTGTCATTTTAACGGTTCTTTTTTTAAGAATATAAATTTTTATTTATAAACCAAAATATTTTTTCTTAAACCAAAAGCTTATAATCAAGTTATTAAAAGACAGACATTTTTGTGGTTTAACTTATTACTCTGCCGAGGCTCCGCCTCTTTGGCAGTGTAAAAACCACTTCATAGAGATTATCCATTAATGGCAGGCTTATATCCACAACCCACAGTGAGTCAGACTATATTACATGTAACTTTTGTAGTAAAAACAAAGTCCAGAAGCTAGCATATGTAATAAATCCTTATGTCCTACAAGTGCAAGTGAAAAGATGAAGGGTATTCAATAAACTGTGGAAAGCAGGAGTAGATGAAGCCAGTCATACAGGAACTATCCATAAGGGACATGGAAAGAAGTGACAGTTTCATTGATTAACATCAAAGCTGTCACTCTATTGATCGGAGACTTTGACAGTGATGTTTTATGCTACTCTGAGAGCGAGAGAACAAATCTGAGAGGCAGTTTGAGCATGCACTCAAACTGTAGCACAGGACACCTGTGCAGGAACATTAATTCTGAATGTAGACAGTTTAGAACGGGAGCAAAACGGACTTTCAGCCAAGCAGGAGCTATTGGAGAGAGAGGATAGAGTCTGAAGGGGAATATTACAAAGTGTGAACATAAAATGAAGGAATAATGCTCTTAAATTGAAAGATCACGCTCTGGAATTAAGATAAAACAGAAGTCCATTCTTGGGGAGGAGAGCTAATGTACCACTTTGATACTCTCAGGCAGGTCATCAGACGACAACACAGCAGCTTGTTGCCATTCTGGCCTATATTTAATACAACACCTCCATGGTGTTGAGCTTACTAATAGTCCCTGCTGATTTTTGTGTTCCTGAAATGTGGTGCTCTTAGGAAAAACATTCACATCTGGTTGTGACCTCTATTAAGATAAAGAAAGTGAAAACAGATTTCCGATGAAAAGCTGCCATAAAGGTGATATGAATACAAAGCCGGAGAGCCAGTACTCCGACTGAATTCCAACTGGTTTTGCTTCATTATTAAGTCTGATATTGTGTTCATGTCGGTCAATAGAAAATGATATTTGACTGCAGTTTACTGCACGAACCTACATTTTCATAATAACAAGGGATTAAATGTCAAAAGTGGGCGATCAAAGAAAGACAAACAGCAAATTACCACCCAACTTTGCAGGTCTTTTCGGCTCTATAGAGATTTTCATTCTCTTTCAGCTAATTATTTTTGGTTTTACAGCTCAGTCTCACAGTCCCAATCAGCTCATCTCCTGCAGCATTACACTGTGTCCCAAAAGTTCATTCTCCCCACTGGACAACATGTTTGTTTCTTTGTCACCAAATGTGTTACACCTGGTCAATTAGGTACTGTTTGGCTGGTCGAACTGTCAGATCTCAGTATATAAATTTCTTGCTTGACCAAAATGCATTATACTGACAACCAAATTTTGGAAGTGTTGTTACCATGGCCAAGAGTAAGGATGGAAAAGGTACTCTTTCAGTAGGTAGCTCAAGCCCTTGGCAGAAGTATCCACTAGGTACAGAAGTGGTGGCAAAGGTATAACAAAGGAGAATCCTTCGAAGACTTATCTCCCTCAGGATGTCCATCCGGCCTAACAGCAAGAGTCATGGATCTGATGAGAAAGCCCAAGGGTACAAGACGCCAGTCATGCCAGCGACTCAGTCAGAGGCTGAAAAATCTTGAAGTATATGTTTCTAAGAGCACTGTGCATTGTTATTTAACAGAAACATTGGGGCTGAAAGCTAACAAGAGGCAGCATACCCAGTGACATCTTTACCAGTGAAACCACAATGAAACATCTCAGCTCGAGTGGGGGAAGATGGAATCATTCATACTCAAGGACCTTGTACATTCCATGTTTGAAAGACTGAAAGCCATGATCAAAAGTGAAAGGGGGAACTACTGGTTATTGAATAAATAAATTACATTGCATGTTCAGTCTTTGAGATTTGTTTTCCTAGGGAGAACGAACTTTTGAGACACAGGGTAGTTTTAGGCAGATCATTGTCCGCAGTGCTGCATAACAACAGAGCAGGTTTTAGAGTCCCGTCTTAAAGTCAGTACTACTACAAAACTAACTCCAGCAGAATGGGAAAAGAGTGATTTCAGTCGACAGGTTGCTGCAGTGCTGAATGCAACAAAGTCATCTGATTCCATCCTAAACCAAACACTGCACACCATCATCTTCTGTGACTGACTCCTCAGCTGACAGCGCTGTCAGTAGAAACACAGACGCTCAGTGGTGCATTAGGAATTTATGACCAGAACCTACTCTTTGAATGTTTGTCTGTTCAGATATTTCAATCCAGTTTTCTAGAAAGGATTTCCCTACACAACTGAATTATTCTCGCAATTATGGTCTGGGTAACATAAGCTTTGAATTACAATGAAGGACACGAGGTGCTCTGGGTAGATGGTGGGCAAACCAAATTAAACCAGAGTTCATCATAAAAGTGGATTATTGAACTGTAAAGTAAGATATTTGGTCAGAAAAGAACATGATGTTTGATGGATGAGGGGCCAGTTATCTGCAGCAAATCAGTCATTCATTATGGAATCAATACAGTATGTGAAGAAATTCTTCCTCCTTTAGGTTCGGCTGCAAGAGGTAATTTACGACAGAGGCCTCACAAAGTTCACTTACCAGAAGTGCCTTCGATTTAAGAATATAGCACCAGCCTGTATCTATGGCACCAAGAACATAAAGAACGTCTCAATATTTTGATTTTAGGAGAAAGACCTTGCATACTTAGCATACTGTCTGTCCCTAACCCAATAAATACGGCCTGTTATCAAGATGGTTATTAGGATTCAGGGTGTTTTTATATGTCTTCATTTGATCTTCTTTATTCTCCACAGCTCAGCTTCAGTAAATGCCTCAGCCTCATGAATCTTCCTCCTGCATGAGTTAAAACAGCACCAGGCACAAATCTAACCTCTTGCACCATCACATCGAATCGCCCAACGATGCCAAAAAAATATACTGCCTACACAAGCTTTAACCTGGAAGTAAGTCTCCATCACACAGAATATTACCATCTACTGACTCCGGTTCTAAACAGATCCGGTACTGAGGACTATGTTCAGTCATTTATCAGAAGCTGCTGATGCTGCGTGACATTATCAGAAGGCATCGACCCCGTCCTGCTGTGGCCGGACGCCCGGGTCACATCGAGGCCTCTAACCAGAGACATGAAAGAGATGAGGGGACACTGTGGCTTTGGAGAGTCCAGCTTTCCCCATTCCCCCTAGTGGGACGGAAGGGTTTGAAGTTCAGGACCCCTCTGACACAATCATTACCCTTCATCATCGTTCTCCACTTCCACCCAGCCCAGGAAGAATAATCCATGGGATGTGTCAATAAAGGACCCCTGGCCTGCTGCCTGGCTATGTGATTCTTTTAATCTGTTGTCACTACTGAAAATACACTCAAAAGTGTATTCTTTTGCAAAGCCTCAGCTGGATTGCTTTTCGATCCTTCAAATGCTATCAATATCATTCAACAAACTGTAGTGATTCATCATCCCCCACATTATTGTCTAAGGACAGAACCCTTGTAATGTGCTATTTAGCAACAACACCTATAAAATGATGTAATGAGATCAAAAGGTAGGTCAAAAGGGAGAACCAGATAATTGTCAATAGCCTCTTAAATTTAGCTCATGAAAGGATCTAAAATATCCTTAATCCTCACTGAAGCCTCTTCCCTGCCTCCCCGTCGCTCTGTCTCATGTTGGAAAATCTCTGATAATGATAAACGTGATAAATGTTCTGTAAAGTTTATCAAAGCTGACATTTACCTTTTCCCTATTTTTGCAAATGAATCCACATTTTGCAGTATCACAAAGTTATCTGATGTGTTTTTTGACTTCACAGGAACTTTATGGTAATTACTGATTGTTAAACAAGATGTGGAAAATGTTGTCTCTGATGTGGAATCGACGAAAGAGTTGCAAATCCACAGACTGACAGATAATTAGGTTTCAACATGTACTGGTGAGAGTTAAGGGGCTGTAAGATTAAGCTACTGTCAGGATGCACATAAATATCACACTTTTCACTTTTTAAAAGTATACAATCTTATGAAGAATTACTTCAAATAAGCCTTTGTTGGCTTTAAAAGCTGCAAAATGGCATGAAGTCTGTTGTCCACCTGTGGAAGCTTGAAGCTGTGGATCTTACTGTAATACCATATCAGGACTCCAGGTCACACTCTCTAATTAAGGTGCACTAAAACTTTTTCACTACACTGAAAAATACATTATAAATGTAACCTCTTTTGTCAGTTCCACAAGCATTAATAATTTCTTAATAAATTATGTAGACAAGTGTAAACAGAAATAAAGGTGTAGGTAAATGTTTCCCTCTTTTTCATCAGGGTGATTGATGATTTAAAGTTAGTAAAAGTGAACGTTTTAAAGCTATATTATTAGAAGCGTTAAATTTGAATATAACTTCTGACTCCCCACTGTTTCTGTTTGCTGCTAGCGCTAAAACGCTGCTCTACTGGCTAAACACTAGTCACTGAACAGGAAATGTTTCTTTGAACATATGCATTTTAACGATTATTCTCCAACAACAAAAACTTACCTTTTTTGTTTGGCTCCACTTTTTTTGCAATAATGCAATGCATAATGTTGCAGTATCAAATCTCATAGTTTTCCACAGGTTGTAGAGATTAATGCAATTTAGAGGGTAGAATGCAACCAGACATTCCCTTAAACGTCTCACCTGTATTTGTTGATGCTACAATTCACTGATGTTCTATAAACTCCTCACATCATTGGTAGATGTTGCCTGTGCTGCTGAGCACAGAGAAGCCTCTAGACTCCCCACTCAGTTACTGCAGCGCACTAAGACATGTGAAATAAAGTGATCTTATGTAAACACATGGAGCGTAGCCCCGCACTCTGGAGCAGGTGAAAGTGAGCAACCTCAGATGAGATCAAGACTGCTGCAGTTCATAGGCGCAGAGGTTGCAGCTGTTCTCCAGTGACTGCAAGACCTCCAGGTATGATGGGAAGCTTTTCATTTTAGTTGATTTACAGAGATTTAAATTTTAGAAGTATTGGTTTAAAAGATTTATTGTATGCGCTGAACACATTATTTATCACACATCATCACCTGCAGACAATATGTAGTTCCAGTCTCTGGACACTGGATTGATTTAATTCTATGACTATTTAGTAACACCACTAGCCTAGCCGCGCTAGACCCATGTTTCTGACGGCACAAGGGTCTAGGGAAGCTCGACAGGGAGGGAGGCGGGCTAAAAGGTTGTCTATCAAATCCCTCTGCAGCAATTGGGTAGGTATACAACCAATCAGCGCAACGAATAGGCTGACGTAGTTCCGAGAGCACCGGCGGATTGTGGCTAAGTCCCATTAGCTTCCCAACCAGCGGAGCCAACTGGTATATTAAGGATTTGCCATATCCCGTCGGCATAAGTCCAAATACGTCTTTCGTCTCAATGAAACACTTCAGTGCCGTCCGTTGTTTATCTTTCAAGTTGCATTTTATCTTCAAATCTTTAAGGGCTGTGGCCAAAGCCGAGTTGAAAGATAACTGTTTATTGTGCGCTGGTTGTTTCTGTCAGAATCGTCGCGCCTCTGTCGTCACTTAGTTACACCCGCCTTCTGACTCTACACTTCATGGTGATTAGTCCGGCCAGTTTCAGGAGAATCCAGCCTCGAGCCTTATGGAGGGTAACTAGACCCACCCTGGCAGAGAATTAAATTCGTTGCCATGGGTTGTCTAGCGCGGCTAGGCTACAACACCAACATTTCTGCTAAAGAATGCGAGAATTGTTGAAATAGCATCTGTACTGATGTTTCAACCTGACAGTCTGCATATTTCATCGTTAATAAAAAATGTATTACAAATGTTGTCCAAATCTTTCAAAACTCTCATCATCCAGCAAAAGTACTTCTGACTCTCCATCTGATCACTCATTCCACAAGCAGCCCCAACAACCCATTTTGCTCTTCATCAGACGTCCTACATGCTGTGGCTTTCCAAATATGTTTTCCTTCTTTGTTTTGGATTGTGTTTCCCTTGAGAATATGTTTAGAAATTGCCAATTTTTAACCTATAGGGACGAAAATGACAAAGGATGCAGTAAAGTATGTGTGACTTGTACTAAACAGTTCAAAACCTCGATTGTTGTCTCCTGTGCGGTTTAAAGCTGACAGAATAGTTAAGTGCACTGTCTTGTTCCAGTTGTACCTCTTTGTTGAACATTTTCACCTTATTTATCATAAAGCATCTTATTTTTCTCTCCTTAATGAGACTTTAAGTGTGAGCAGTGATTTTTCAGTCATTTTCACTCCTCCTGGTATTGCTTTGTTTTATCGTGCTTTCTGTACTGTAGTAAGAACCGTATTTATCTCTATAAATCCGATTGTGTTACAAAATAGTACAGGCCACCTGCACTTAAAGGGGATTTAAAGTTAGAAAGTGCCTGCTTCACCCGACTTGACTTTTTGTTGTTGTGTTAACCAAAAAGCTGCACAAGCTCACACGGATTTTGTTGGGTTTGCTTAGCGTAATGCTCAAAGAGAATTTCTTTTCTTTTAGTGATAACACTGTGTGTACTCTGACACCGAGATCTGAGGCTCCTTCATCTGTGCTACAAAGAAACACAGTCGCTGTGGAATACGTGATTTATACACACACACAAACACACACACAAACGCACACTATCAAACACTGGAACGACCACACAGGCATGCATGGACTCAATGATGACAAACTGTAAGCACCACAAGACACAGCACTGTACACAAATACACTCTTGCATACTGTTTTTGAAGCTGCATATGAATGCAGCATCCACAGAAAGTAGTGAGTGTGTGCTGGGCCTAAAATAATTCTCTTTTATAAGAATTGGTTTTCTTTGTGCATATGTATCCTCTTATCCTCATCAGGTCCCTAAAGCACCAATTAAGTATCCTCTATCTAGTTTCTCTAATACTGTGAAAGTGCATCAATGGTTTTAATGGGTATGAGAAATAACAACCACCTCCCCAATACCTAAAAAGAAAGAAAAACAAATCTACACAAATACAGAGATTACAAGAGCAGCTGTAAACATGTACACATTCACAAAACCATCATCTTGCAACCTTTTGCGGCAGTTTAGTCCAGCAGTAGAAGTAATTTCTACACTTCAGATGGTGTGTGCACACTTACAGTATGGCTATCAGACAAGACAGTTAATACGAGTAATCATTATTTGAGATATCACAAAAAAACTGGAGTTTCAATGACCTCTACATGAAAATGCACAGAAATGCATGGTTGATAAAAGCTCATCTAAAATCCTTTTTGGCTTTAGTGTCTGAAAGCTAATATAAGCAGCAGCTCAACTTTAAAGCTACTGTCTGTATCATTTTAGGTTGAGAAAACCTTTATGTGTGTGAATGAACAATACTTGCCCATGTAATTTCTTTAAAGACTCTTTCAAAAGAGATTAAACCTGAAACTGATTCAAATTCCTCATCTTGAGTCAACTCTTCATCCAGTATTTGACCATACAGATTTGCCTCTCCAGTGTCATCTGCAGCTTTTGCACTCATGTACTGGGCAGGTTTGTGTCAATCATGCTTGCCAATAACTCCTCTTGTTGATTGTATAGCTCTTCTCCTACTTCCTAACCACCGCTGTAACTCTTTTACACCATCTGTCAGTTTCTGCTGATGCTCTTGTATCATTTCTATCTTTATACAATCGTACAATCTGGTTTCTTATATGTTCAGGAGGTTCCTGTCCATGTGGAGCCGTGATGTCTCAAAACTGTGAAAGTCTGTGGCGTTCAAGTTTGTTAATCAAGTGAACCTGAATTGAACTGTGTGCTTACTTTTGTTGCATTTTGGTTGTACTTTGGAGCCTTCAGTTTCAGTGCACTCTATACCTGCTTTAATTAGATGAAATAACCCTGGCTGCTACACATCTGAATCATTTTACATCTGTTGAATGCGACTATAATGTGCAAAACTATACAAAAACACATTCAGAGGTCTACTTGCTACACAGCAGCAAAATAAAAAAGATTCTAGTCGCATGCTAACGATAAGAAACATGTAAACTACATGAATTATGTCGACAGAGAGAACTACTGTGTCCCAGCAGAAGAAGATGTCTCAGTCGAAAACTTCCCAATCAAGCTGAAACTTTTCCTGACAGCCTTGCTATTTATTTTCCTTCATCCTCTGTCATTTCTTTCTTGGAATCCTTTGCTCTCTGTTGTTCTTTTATTCTCTTTCAAATAGCTCAGAGTTGCACTAATCTGTTGTCCACCACTTAGTGCTGCTCCTAAAGGTTTCTGTACTTCATACTGTGTGAATGTGCGGACAGTAATCATTAAGTGTCAGTCAGGCTCCAGTGATTAATCGCCCTAACTGGAAACCAACTTAATTGAAAGTCCTTGGCAGTCGACCCCTGAGACTCGGCTTTTCATTCACTCGGCTGCTGCATTGTGTCTCTAAACGCTCCAGGAGACACTTGCTGTGTTACTGCTCACTGACGCTTGCTGCTCACTGATAAGGTGCACGAGGTAGTGATTTAATAAATGCCACATGAAATTAAACACATTCAGTTTGACTAATGTGCTGTGCAGTGCAAAAGGCATCGGGGAATGTGAAATCACGTCAGAGCAGAAATTACAAACGAGAACACTGAGTTTGATTAAAAGAGTGAATGTGAAAAGAGGCAGTTACCTGGATCTGACTTAGAGAAGGTGTCCATGTCTAACAGGTTTCTGCAACAAAAGAAAAGAGACATTTCAAGACTGACAATAGAGGTTTTTGTCTAGTTTTGAACATAGTCACACATAAAATACAGTTCCAGTCAGTCTAAAGCAACTGCAACAACACTGAGTTGTCACTTTTGTGTGACATTACATAACTTCAAGACTTCATGATGACAGCGCGAAACATAGCTTGGTAATTAAATTTTAATTTGTGTACTCACACTGGAAAGTGACAGAATAAAACATGCTTAAAAAGTCTGCACACATCCCAAAACATCCAAGTTTTTCTGTGTGCACAATGAATGCACAAACTTGTTTCACACATTGCAGGATGCAGACGAAATAAAGAAGCTTCTCACTGCAGCAGAATACTTAAATAAATAATATTCCAGCTTTGGCTGAATTTTGAGAATTTCATCTCAACTGGGGATCCAGTTTTATGGTTTGATATCATCACAAAGGCAAGAAATTTGGTGAAGACAGACAAATTTGATTGTATCAGTACAACCTACTAAAAATACATTCACAAAAGAAACTCTTGACTTTGCTCATATAACTGTCAGGGCTCCCTCCTCACCCCCGTCCTTCCCACTTGACATCCCCAATACCCCCTTTTCCCATCTGTTCCTGTTCTCTCCCTCTCATGCTCCCCTCTCTCTCTGTCCCTCAGTTTCTGTCTCTGTCTCCCATCCGCTCCTCTACCCCTGTCTTCCCTTACAGCTCGGTGCCTGAGTGGAGTTCAGCTTCCCAGCTGACTCCACTCAGGCAATCAACCACCTCTACGGCTCCCGGACAGCTGAGGGACATCTCATTGATTACCACCTCAGCAATAAAGAACCGGCTCATCCTTCCACTCCCTGCCACATTGTTGAACAAAGACTACGCAACCCAGCTGTCCGGGATCCAGCCGCCCAGAACCCTCGTCCGTTTTCCCCAACCCATTCATCACCGGTTTCCCCCTCACTGGACCCCCCGTTCCTGCCTGAACCCCCCCGTTCCCGCCTGGACCCCCTGTCCTGCTTCCCTCCCAACCTCCCGGAGCCTCCAGACCCACCTGGCCAAATCCCCCCACTACATCAGCCGCTCCCCGCTCCTGCACCCTGGTTTCCCCCCACCGAGCCACTATTCACCCCCTTACAATAAAACTCCTCCTCAGTTCCACCGGCCTTGGTAGTGTGGCTTTCTGTTCGGTCCGCCTTCTGAGATCGTGACAATAATGACAATATACAGACTCCACTCCAGGTTTTTGTGATCTAAGAAAGAGTTTGCATCACCATTTTTACATGTCAAAACAGCAACAAAGTGGAACCTAAGCTGAAAATATTTTAAAACACAAAATTCTACTAATGCTAAAGGCTAAAGGCTATGAATATAAATATATACTATATCCATATAAATATACACGTTCACACATTCTTGTTTGTAGAATTTTCACATTTTTCCATTTTTAAAAGTCAATAACTAAAAATCTGGCCTCTGCTGGAGCCATTCAATCATCTACTGGTAATTATTCTGTCTGTGTCCTCACCAAATTTTATGGCTGCAGGAGTTATATTTCTGGAGATATTAATCCCTTATAATGGCTTCTCAGGTGCGAGGGAGAAAAGATTTCTCAATTCTGAAAACGTGAAATTTTCAACATTAAATTAGAATAATTTGCTGAATTTAGCTTTGAGTCCCAAAATAGCAAATAAGTTAACTGTTGACTCAATCTGAGAAAGTGCAGCAAAACATTTGATGAATTTTGTCTCATTTGACATGAACTGACCCACATATAATCCTTTTAAATAAACTGAATTTCTGTTTCTAAACAAAGTGAAACACCTATAATCCAGCTATGTGCAACAAATGTGTCATAATTCATTTGTATCAACTTTCCAGATTATTGTCTCTTAACTATATCTGGAAGAACTTTACTATAGGCCCATTTGGTTCTGGCAATTAGCTTTTACTGTACTACTGTATTGGAGTCTTTTAGAGAACTCATTGTAACTTTGCATGAATCAACCTTTTAATACTCTTCTGAGGTCATGAAATTATATAACATTACGCACCGTTACACACCTGATCTATCTGTCTGTCTGTGTTTCTGTATGGTCTCCACACTATCTGGAAATCTGGTGTTTCTACACAGTTCTAGCTCTGCAAATGCAACACAAAGTGGCTTGGACCAGTAACAGTGGCAAAACTGTGAGGCTTTTTATCCATAATAGTAGCAGGTGGCCTCGGTTAGCAACCTGTTTGTGTTTTTAGAACAGGCCCATCCCAGTAAAAGGGGTCTCGACAGTTAAAAGGGTTTCTGCAACAGACCGCAGTGCTGTGTGAAGTTTGGAAAAACTCTGTATTTGAACTAAAAGTAGCAACATGGCAGTCCCGTTCCAGCAGCCGAGACAAAAGCAGCAGTGGAATTGGAGCAGCGTGGGAGCAATGTGGAATCTCTTTGAGATTCAGATTCCAGCTCCTGTCCCAGTTTCAGAACCACAACTGAAAAAGCCTCTCAGTTACAACCATTTTGCTTTGTGATGTTCAGCAGCTACTCAACGCTGACCTCAGCACATAGATGTGAAATTTAGCAATCATCCAAATGGGATAGGCACATTTTTAGGAAAACTGGCAAAAAAAATGCTAATTAATGCCTTTCTAATTCACCAAGGAAACCAGTGAATTATCATGGATATTAAGAGTGGGTAGAATATAGAAAACGAACGATGTGATACAAGCATATGACAAACAGCTCTAATGGGTCATTCCATTTCAATTCGAATTAATAAAACATTCATGCCTGATCATCTCATATTTGTCCGATTTTTTTTCTTGTGCATATGTATGTTTAAAGGTAAAACATGGATACAATTTTTGAGTTAGAACTTCTTATAGAGAGGTGGGGTCATGTTCATTGTTGCATCTTTTTCTTCACACCAATCTGTGGAGTAATGTTGGAAGCATCATAACTTGAGAAATAATGTAGCCAGAGTCCTGGAATTTTACAGGCTCATTAATATATACATTTGGTCTTAATAAGAATAATAAGAATAATTCAAACCAGTTATATGATGGTGCAAATTTGTGTCTATTCTGACATTCTACCAAACATAAAATCTATATTTTTCACCTCAAGAGGCATTTTTTCACCTGTGATTGGCACCAATAGGAGCTTTAGAAATGTAGAGAATGGTTAGCCTAGCCGTGCTAGACCCACGTTTCTGAAGGCACAAGGGTCTAGGGAAGCTCGACAGGGAGGGAGGCGGGCTAAAAGGTTGTCTATCAAATCACTCTGCAGCAATTGGGTAGGTATACAACCAATCAGCGCAACGAATAGGGTGACGTAGTTCCTAGAGCGCCGGATTGTGGCTAAGTCCCATTAGCTTCCCAACCAGCGGAGCCAACTGGTATATTAAGGATTTGCCATATCCTGTTGGCATAAGTCCAAATACGTCTTTCGTCTCAATGAAACACTTCAGTGCCGTCCTTTGTTTATCTTTCAAGTTGAATTTTAGCTTCAAATCTTTAAGGGCTGTGGCCAAAGCCGAGTCGAAAGACAACTGTTTATTGTGCGCTGGTTGTTTCTGTCAGAATCGTCGCGCCTCTGTCGTCACTTAGTTACACCCGCCTTCTGACTCTACACTTCATGGTGATTGGTCCGGCCAGTTTTAGGAGAATCCAGCCTCGAGCCTTATGGAGGGTAACTAGACCCACCCTGGCAAAGAATTAAATTTGTTGCCGTGGGTTGTCTAGCGCGGCTAGGCTAGAGAATGGTGTCAGTCAGAGGCATATTTTGTGAGGAAAAAAAAAAGTAAATTACATGTTTTGTTTTGTTTGCATTGATGACCAATATTATGACAATCATTGGGCAAGTATGACAGATGAAACCACTCCAGTAGTGTCCCAACTGGAAGAGTTATACAATATTGGTTTTACAACTGATATGGCTTCAAGAACGACACAAAAATCAAAATGTCTGCACTCCTCTTGAAGAATTTTAACTCAAAAACTAATGTTACCTGGTTTTACCCCGGTTTTACACATGATGAACTCAATCAATTTTCACCACTTCATAAATGCTACGATGGTAAATTGTAAATTGACAGCACTTACACTGTACCTTTCTACCTTAGTTGAAAATTGAGCAACTTGAAGTTCAGAACCCCAAAGAATAAATTCTTCCATCACTGACAAAAGGTCTACTTTCCAGAAGTTGTGTATTATTGTTGACTTACAGCTACAGAGCTGGCTTAATTCCACCTCTTCAGATTAAGTCACAGAACTTCATTAAGTAAAATCATCTCAACATTAACTTAGTCCAAGGTTCACAGAGAGGACAGTGTAGCAAAAAGTGTTCCTTTAAGGATGGCAGCCAGCAGATTTGTGACTAAAAAGCAGCTCCCACTGAGAGCCACGCAGCTTATCTTCCACCAGCCTGCATGAACAGCTTTATTTCCTTTCTCTCCCAGCAATGAAACATTACAGTCTGTCAATCCGCTCTGTAATTGGTCTAATGTTGTTATTCGCTCGTGTTTATTTGTGTCGTTGGAATTTCACCAATTAGCCGAAAAGCCAACACATGGAGCCTGAAGTGCTGAAACCGCCTTATGTCCCAACATGATCTGTCTGACAGAAGCACACATCGTGTTCGCTCACAGAAGAAGCAGTTTGCCGTCAGGAAAATGAAGAGATTTTGCATCTACATTACAAATTTATGCAGGAAAGTGTTCAAAAGCTTAACAGTTTTACTAGTTAGACAGTGGTGGTTCAACAGTTGAGGCTGTAGGCTCCTAAACAGATGGTTAAAGGTTCAAACCCTCCATGATTGGGCCCCTGAGCAAGGCCCTTAACCATATCTCCAGGCCCCAAATTAGATATTGGAAAAGAGAATTTTACAGTGCTGTAATGAATTTGTGAAAATAAAGGTTTTTTCTTCTTATGGAGCACTTGTGGAGACTAAAAAAAGTCTCTACATTGTATAGTTTATGAGTTATTGCACTACCAAGACTATGTTTTTTTTTTAAAAATCAAAGAATTCAGAGCTATAGCCTCACAGAGTAACAGAATCAAAGGGGTAACAAGGTCGCCAGGCATTGCGGAGTAACAAAATAACAGCCACAAAGTACCAGAATGACACAGTAACAGGATCAGAGTGACCAAATACTGGCGTAACAGTATAACAGAGTCACTCAGTCAAAGAATAACACAGAAAAACAAAGTAAGAGTCACAGAGCAGAAGAGTTACAGACCAACAGTCGCAGTGTAACAGAGTCACACATTAGGTGCCCACAATTTCTCTGTAATAACCATAATTATCATAATTATTGCAATTTTAACTCCTCAAAGTCAAAAGTGTTTGACTTTAATTGGTAGCAATGATTATTTTGCAAGCAGAGGTTTCAAAATAGATCTGCAAATCCGTCACATTAGGACCTAATAATCTGGGCCAAACGTCGGTATAGACCAGATAGGCCTCTGTAGATTCTCAGTTATTCAGGTCATGGTAATCCTAGGAGCTTCACTAGAAAGCAACTGGACTTTTCTTTTATGTCCTTGACATTTTACCACTCATCCAAGAGTTCAGAACTGAAGAACCATCTTGGATGAGAGGTGAAACATCTTCAAGAACTTAAAATGAGAAGTCCAGCAAAGACCAGATTTCTCCTTTTGATTGCTGGAGGATTGAAACAAAAGTAAATTAGCCCAAAACTCCAGTGTCTGAGCCCCGTCTAACAGAAATGCAACAGCATAATATCTACCAGTGGCATGCTGCTTCTGACCTAAAGGAGTAAGTAATGTGTGACGAACATGAAAATTTCCCATTTGCCAAAAATATCTGGATGACGACACTGATCAGCTTTCCACGGTGAGCTTTCTGCATGGTTTACTGCATCCCACAATGCATTACAGTCATGGTTATGGGCTTTTGGTTCTAGATTTATTTTAGGTCTTCTAAGAATATGACAAAATCTGCTCGGTCAAAAATATTTGTAAAAATCTTCTAATATTTGGTTAAATGTTCTTTGGCTATTTTTGTCTTATTATTTCAGTAGCCGTCCACAAGCTTTGACCACTCCTCTTGAGATAATTGGTACAGTTAAGCTAAACTTGTTGGCTCTTTGCCACAGACTTGTTTCCTAATCAAAGTCCACAGGTTCTTGATTGGGTTTAAGTCAGGACTTTGGGGAGACCAGTCTAAAACCTTAATTCTAGCCTGATTTAACAATTTCACTTCCATTTTTGTTGTGTGATTGGGGTCATTGTCTTTTTGTAAAACCCAACTGCATCCAAAACCCAACCTTCTGCTCCAACCTCAGTGCTTGCTCTTCATTATTCCATTCATTTTGTGGAAAGCAGAATAACAGAAGTCTGCAGCATCCTATGTATCATGGTGGTAGGAAGTGCAAACAAGAAAAGGCATGAGTTAAGGTGCAAACTCCCCCTCTCTGGTCAGTATTATTAAAGTTGACACATAACAGGATGTTGTGTTTTCTCATTTTGTCACTGCACCAAGGGAAATGAATCACGCACACAAACACTGAGAGCATCTGAACACACACATCAAATCTGTGCCAGGATTACAACCCAATTTCCTTCTAACAACTTGACACATTAGTGAGAATTGACTGCGATAATAAACACAGTGTTCAATAAAGAGCTGAGATGTGGGAACTGACAGATTGAAACGTTGGACTCTCGAGGGTTCGTAGCTGTCAGGGTGATGAGGAGAGTCTCAGGGCGACTGCAGGGAGCTGCACAGTGCTCACCCGCACATGTTCACGCTGTTCTGTTCGTGTGTTCATACAGTATGTTCATGCTCACGCGTGGGACTCAGTACGGCAGCCCTCCACTGCTAATACAGTGTGGCAGCTTGTAGTGCAAGAAAACAGAGCCATGTGGGTTCTCTGCACAAATGACTTATTTCTACAGCGTTCGTATTTTTGGAGGACAGTAGTCACGCTCTGTCAAAGAAGCAGAATGCATCAAGACAAGGAAACCTCAATAAAAATCTTCTTTAATCAGCTGAAAATCTATATGTGGAATACTGTTTATCAGATCATATACACAACTGTTCAAAAGTTTGAGGTCACTTAGAAATGTCCTTATTTTTGTAAGAAAAGCTTTTTTTTTTCCAGAAATCCAGTCTAGACATTGTTAATGTGGTAAATAATTATTCTAGCTGGAAATGGTTGATTTTTAATGGAATATCTCCATAGATGTACAGAGTAACATTTCCAGCAACCATCACTCCTGTGTTCTAATGCTACATTGTGTTAGCTAGTGAAGTTGAAAGGCTCATTGATGATTAAAAACCCTTTGTGTAGTTATGTTAGCACATGAATAAAAGGGAGCGTTTTCATGCAAAACATGAAATTGTCTGGGTGACCTCAAACTTTTGAATGGTAGTGTATATAAAAAGCTGTTTCATATTGTTGTTTGTTCAATATTTCAGTTATCAGCTGCCTTTAACAAACACCATTAACCCAAGTGTCACCAGCTTGACAGAATTGTCTGAATAGACTTGTCAGCCTTCATAGTCCAATCAAGACTAACAATAGCACACTTAGTTTTTTGTGAAAAGATGGTCCCAAAATAAAATAAAGCTTTAAAAAATGAAAACTATCGATCTTACACGCTCGATAGAAAACAAGACATTGTGTTTAAACAACCATGCATCCCTATAGTTTAACTTGTTGTTCCAGCAGTGCTCTCAATTAGTCTGACCATTCTGTAGAACATAATAGTATGGCTGCACCACTATTGGACATCATTGTCCAATAGGGGAAAAATGCCCTGGTTTGTTTGTATTTCTTAAAATCAATCACGGGTGAAGCTCAGCAAAGGACACGGCTTCAGCATTCCCTCAAATTAGTGACAGTGGAATTGTTGTGGTGGAATATTTTTATGCAGAGAGGCAAGCACTGCCATTAAAATGAACAATCCACTGCAAAAAAAAAAAACTAGCATGACTGCCTTTTTGTACATCCAAATCCTCAGGAAAACTTGAAATTTTCAGTGTGGCAGGTTGCTGCTCGGACATTGTTGTTGCCGTTTCCAGTGCCTACAAAAAGTATTCACCCCTCTTAGGAGTTTTTCCCTTTTGGTGCTTTCTACCACTGAACATGGTCAACTTATTCTGGCTTTCTGGACAAAAACTAACCAAATAAGACAGTTATTGACAAATAGAAAATAAGGGATTGCATAAGTATACACCCTCTTGAAAGTGACTCACGTAATTCAGCCGAAGTCCAGCCTCACAAGTCGCACAATTAGTAGGACTGAGATTATCTGAGTGTAAGGAATGTTTCATTGTAGTATAAAGACACCTGTATCTGTCCAGTCATTGGTGAATCAGTACTCCTGGCTACAATTACACCATAAAGACAAAAGGACACTCCTAGCAACTCTGTGAAAAGATTATTGAAAAGCATAAGTCAGAGGATGGGTACAAGAAAATCTACAAGTCACTGAGTATTCCTTGCAGTTAAACATTGCTTTTAGTCTTAATATCTAATACTCATTGGTGTCATTTCTGGATCCTTCTGATTTTTTTTATGGATTTTACAGATCCATTGGGTGAATCAATCAGGCATAGAAATGGGTTGACATGTAAGGGCGACTTTAGCTTTAGATGCTGTTCAACTGAGTGACCCCTGAATGAAAGTGGCCCAACCAAGAGCACAGAACATTTAAATAAGGCAACTTTAGAATCAAGTTGCATGCAAGTTTATCAGTTTGATGCACTACTAAGGGTTAAATCATGGGTCCAACTCTGGAAAGAGGTTATGATGAAATTTCATGGCAGCTGTAGTCTTTTTTTAAGCTAACAAAGTGTTCACTGGTAAATGTGTTGAGTCACAAAAGTTTAGATAGAAAGGGTTGTATTAGACTACAGAACTAACGTTAAATAAAAGAAACATCTTTCAAAAATATCAAGTTGCATGAATGTAAAAAAAAAAAACCTTTCTTGCTTAATTAAAGTGACTGCATATTTTCAATGATCACATCAAACTCTTTTATTTATCACAAATCATTGTCAAACACTGCCATTTGTTTGTTCCTATTTCCGGTGATCACTGGTGACACTTCTGCATATCCTTCAATTATAAATTTGCGTTATTCTCTGTAAGCATCGTGTGGCTGTTTATTAGTGCCATGACGCTGTTATAAATAGCTTTACGGATGCATGTGTGTGTTCCTGAGAGCCTCACACTGCTCACTGGTACATACAGTACATCTGCAGGCAATTCAAGACATTTCCTGAGGGATATGCTACCAAGTCTATTCTCTTTCTTAATGCTTAATCCCACCATCCTTTTTGCATACTGTGATGTTGTTTTTGTTTATTGTTGTATTGTATTATATTGGGACTGACATGTGAGTGGATATATAAAATGAAACTTGAAATATTACCAGTCGCTCTGCATACATTTTTGAATGATTTCCCACTAAGTTGGGTGAACACGTGTACTGAGGGACTTATTAGGGGCTGCTTGTTAGCAGAAGCTCCACTCTGATAAAGCAACAACTCCCACGTCTATGACAAACAAGGGGCAATGAATCACTAGAGAGAGCAATCTGCTTTGCTGCAGAAAATAATCAGATATGCACACAGCGAGGACGCCTGCCTGTCATCTGAAAACTTTGAAGGGTTTTGTTTGGTGCTTCACATTCGGAAACCGCCTTTGAAGCTTAACTTCGCTGAGGCACTGATCTTATTTAGGAGGCAAAGGTTTTTGCTTGTAAAGTGGCCTCATGTCTGAGACCATCAGGACACGATGTGGGAGAAGCCGAGTATCCAATCAGAGCCGTCCCCTGCTGTGATTGACATTCTCCCACTGTGAAGTCCTGGCACCCTGCGCTCACTGACCTACCTGGCATTTCGCTCTGAAAGTGCTGCCAATGTCGCTTTCTAGCATCGGCCCACCAACCGAACTGTACAGCCGTCACAGCAGCAGTGCGACTCTCAAATGGCTTCTCGGAAGAATAATAAAAAACTTTCACACTCACATGAGTCATACTCTCGTCAAACAGCTCATTAAACTTTCTGAAACTTACATCCACTCTTCCATTCATAGAATCTGGCACGAACAAAAAAAAAACAACCCAAAAAATACTATTTATTTCCATTAAATAACTGCCAAGACAAGATGGCTCCTACTTCAGTGCAAGTGTTCTTTAAACAACCAGTAGTTAGTCAGCGTAGTTGGGCAGCTGTTTGATGCTACCTTTAATGTTACTGAACAAAGAAACACGGCACTCTTTCAGATAATGTAATGACTCACTGATCATGTTGGCAACAACAGTTTTCACTAGGGATAGTTTTGGCTGATTATCCTTCCTGATATTTGGCATTTTTCTGATGATCTGTGTTGTTACTGATGGATTATCGATGAATTAAATGGACTACTTCAGCTCCTCTATCTGTCTGTCACCACTCTGCGGTCTCAGAAATGTCTTTCAAGCAGCAAAAACTGAACAAGAGACACAAGCCGTTGGCATAAACCAGGAAATTAGCTTCTCTCAGAGTGGCTAAGGCTAAGCTAGCGGTTAAGTTACAAGACAGCCACAGGTTAACCAGAAACAGAGTCTGGAAAATAATCATTAATAATGCTTTAAGATATGAACCTTAGTGGGCAATAAAAGTGATAGAAGAGTGAAAGATTAAGATAATATAGAAGAACAGCAGACGTAACTGCAGGACACAAACTGATTAATCTCAGTTGGTCTCACATAAACAAAGGAGAGCTCCTAATTCAATCATTCCTATTTCTATTTTACATATTCACTTATAGTCACCTTTATTAATAAAGAAGCCTAGTTATAAATGATAGGTTCTCTGCTGTCACATGATGTTAAAACATTACAATTAATGTACATCAGTCACAAATATCGGTGATCGATTTTTCTTGATTATCAATAATTGACCCAAATACAAAAAAATGCTGCTGAATAACCCGCACTGTGGACCTCTTGTTGTTGCTCTGTCTGTGAGAGTAATTACATAAAAACCATCAACACTCAACTGACTTTTGCTCCTAGTTTTGATTGTACTTGGTTTTGTGACTTCAGCTGTCACTTGCACTGTCTTTGTCACCACGGTTACTCGGTTACCATGGTTAATGATTGCTGAAACATCACAGGAATAAATTTAAAACTCAGGTATACTGTGAAACAGAGAGATTTTCCTGGTCCTGGTAGACTTAATTATCATTGTGTGAACTTACTTTATGTGAAACCCCACACGCGAGTTTTAATGAATAACATGTTCTAATAATCATCTTTGGTCCAACTCTACTCTGTTCCAGTACCCTCGAAATCATAAAGAACATCCATTCTGAGGAGCTATTTTTATACTTGTGGCATCCCACCAGTCGGGGACACATGTCAGGGGGTATTGGGGTTAATAGGTGCTTTCCTTGCTACAGAGATGAGGGCATTTATTTCCACCTGTCTCTTTTAAACAATCCTCCACCATCAGTAATCTTTGCAGACTGCAGGGTGGCCGCCACACTCGGCTCATCTAATAGCATGTAGAGCAGCGACGGAGGCAGGCAGGCTGCCACTTATATAAGACAAAAGGAACAACTCGGCTTCCCTCCACGCTATCTGACTGCTGTCTAACCCACATCCACGCTGACACATCATCCGACAGAGCCGCTCGCTCACACAAACACCGTGTTCGCTCTGCAGCCGAACCGGAGCTTCTTCTTCTGAGGGGGGGAGCCTCCATATTGACAAGTGATCAAATCAGATGTGTGTTTACGCAGCAGAATAATGTTATGTCACCGCTGATTTATTTTTATGTCAACACAGCAGCTGTGACAGAGCAAAAGGGAAACACTGTCATACTGTCTGTTTCCATCATCTGAGAGGAATATGAAATAATGACGTCTGCAGACACCTAATATAAAGGATTTCTATTCATCTAAACACACATATCGACATGTTACTGACACTTTTTTGTTCTATATACCTGATTAACTACTATATCTGTCATCTGATTCCAATGTAACAGAACGAAATATCAGAATTTCTCCATAACCTCCTTAAATCTGGTGTTCATTTACCGTATATTTCATTTTGTATACACACCAATTGAAGACCATAAATTGGCAAAAAGGGGAACTCTTTGTAGGGCCATTATCAGCATAACTTAAAGACAAGTAATTCCAGAGATCTCAGACAAATAGCAATGACTAGTCAAAAGCAGGAAAGAGGCACAAACTAAACCTACAAGGACAACAAACCAAATAGAAATAGATATCGTTCGCTGTGCACCAAAGCACTCCAATATACTGCAGTGTTGTTTGGCTGAATTACAGCCATATATCAAACACAATGAAATAAGATATTGCAAAATGAGGAAGAGACAACTTCTAATTAAGCTGCTTCCTCAAGGCTCTCATATAGAAAATATATTTATTTAAGACTAATAAGCATAATGACGCCTAAAATGTTCTCTGATCTGTCGGATGAGACTTTCCTTGTTCTGCACCTTCAAGTAACACATGAGCACTACTTTAAAACAGAGAAAGAAAGAAAACATTCATCTTGAATTTACAGGATATTAAACCCACATGGACTCAGTTACCTCAGATTTTTTTATTGCTAAACTGAAAACGTGATCAGTCAGGTTTGAACAAACAGTAACTAACATCAAGTCAGTCATTACTTTAACAACTGTTTATGGCCTCAACGGCTAAATCTGGTTTTAAAAATTGTGTCAATGGTCATTTTGGACATCACTGCTCCATTAATGAGATTTGAAAGCCTACAGAAGGCTTTGATGTGGGAACTCACCCTGCCTCTGCCTATTGGAGCTTCTGTTGAAAGACTAGAGTGATTTGAGTAAGCTTAACATGAATGTACTTTATATCAGAACCTGTCCTGTTTACAAAGTGTAGCTAACCTAGCAAACATTTCCCCACACTGTAAACCATTTTAGGACAGGGAGTGTTTAGTCTGGACCTCCTGGTTGACCTTTCTGTTGTACTTTGAATGTTCTCCATCTTCCTCTCGCAGTCCAAAGACATACATGGCAGGTTAACTGAATCTAAATTGGCCTTTGGCATGGCTGTGAGTGGGCTGTCTGTCTGTTTGAGTTAGCCTTGTGATGAACTGGCATCCTGTCCAGGGTGAACACGATGTCCCGACCAATGTCTGCTATAATAGGATCCATCCGACCCTGATTCTCTATGAGATGAAGCAGCAGGCACAGGTAATGGAAGATGGATGATGGACTGTTGTGTGTTTTCAGTAAGCTAGTTTAGCGTCGGTCTAAGAAAGCATGACCTGTTTTTAGAGTGTGAAAACGAAGCTGAGGATTGAGTGATCAAAGCAAAAACAGTGTCAATACATTTTATTCAAGAAATGTTTTTGGTCCTGATGTGATTTTGAAACTTTTCAACTTCAGCGCTCCCTGCTGGAATTCAAACGCAGAGCCATTGTATATTTAAAAAACAGCGTTAAAAGCATACATAATAATAGGGAATATACACTATAGTTCAAAAGTTTGGGGTTACTCAGACAATTTCATGCGTTCCATGAAAACTCAAAGATCTATTTATGTGCTAACATAATTGCACAAAGGTTTTCTAATCATCAATGAGCCTTTCAACACCATTAGCTAACACAATGTAGCATTAGAACACAGGAGTGATGGTTGCTGGAAATGTTCCTCTGTACCCCTATTTAGATATTCCATTAAAAATCAACCATTTCCATCTAGAATAGTCATTTACCACATTAAAATTTTTTAGACTGGATTTCTGATTAATTTAATGCTATCTTCATTGAAAAAAAATGTTTTTCTTTTAAAAATAAAGACATTTCTAAGTGACCCCAAACTTTTGAACGGCAGTGTGTATCTATGTAAAATATTTTTGGATATTTCTTTAAATGCTACATAGCAAGAACATGGATGAATGCATATGTATGTATACAGTCATAAGGAACCTTGTGTTTGGATTTAATGAATGAGACCCACTTTGAAGAGAAAAATCTTTGTTTATACTGTAACTTACCAAAGTTTCACCTCATTTATGTGCGTGACCTAGTTGCTTCTTAAAAAACACTGCAATGAATGAGCTATTCATTTTGTTTTCATGTCATTTTCCTGATCTTTTGGACTAATTTTACACTCATTGGACAACATCAGGCTTGCTATGCAGTGTATATAACTCTCCCAAAATTTCCTTAAACTTGCCAGTGGATTCATTATTTTATACATCTATTGGTCTGTCTACTTAGAGGTAGCAGAAACAAGTAATCAAAACATCACTGACATATTATCACCTTAGCATTTATAAAGTTAAAGTTCATTTGGGGCGTTTTGTTGCAAAAAGTTGCATGTTTATACATCAAACGATTATGGAACACCATTATTTGTTTTAGTTGCAGTTCTAACAACCTGATGAATCTAAATCAAGCATTTACTTCCCTTAGCTCTGTTTTTAGTGTCTGCCATGAAATATATATCTGGCTCTTTGGTGTACAGCTGCATGTACACCAAAAGAAATAAGGTTTTGGGTCCAACAACCCAAAAAAGAAGCTGAGAAGGAAGACAGCTGATAATTCTCTCCAAGTTCATCACTACCAGAGATACCTTCCACATGATTACATTAATTTTCTTTGGTGTCTTTTGATTCATTGCTATTATCTAAAAAATACAATTCTTTGAAAGTTTATGCAAAACACGCAAATGAAACTGTTGCTATAGATAACAAGGGGCATGATTGTATTTCAGTGTTATTTGGAAGGAGAGTAGTTGTTGTTATTGTTTTCATTTTACATAAACTGGACTAAACGTATCGATGATCATGTGGGGTTTTCCACTCTCTGTCTTGCAGGTTTTTCAACTGGAATGCACAATGATGGATTTCCTCTTCTATTTTTGTCCCGATGTGACATCAAACATCTTCTAAAAAACACTTAAAGCAGGTCTGAGCAGCTACCTGTCTGAATATAAATGCACTCATCCTGCACACAGACATGCATCCTCCCTAATCTCCGCTGATTCTCATTTATCACTCGGATCTAATCCATCTGAACAGAAAGCTCGGCATCGGGCATCTTAACCTGAGCGGGAAACGCAATCCACCTCATTACCAAGCTCTGAGCTGCAGCACGACATCTGGGGCGTTTGAGATGAAACCCTTATTGGGGAAAAACAAGTGACATGAGAGAAAAGATCAACCGGGACATCAAGTACGTTGAGACAGGCTGATTTCTTTTTTTCCTTCAGGCAAATCCGCCTCATATTACGAAACATGGCAGACTTACTCGAGATCTAAAAGCAGCATAAGCAGACAAGTCACGATCAGGTGAACCTTTTTTGAAATAAAGTCACATATTCGCCTCCAGATAACCTCCCCTGACAATATGCTCGCGCAATAACGAGACGGTGTGGCTACATGAAACCTTTTTAAAATCATCCAAATGTCAAGTACGTGTCAAAAGACATCAGGCGAGTCAGACTGGTATGGATTTTCTCAGACAGGAGATGAAGAGAGGAGCTGAGGTAGGAGGATGCTGACGGTGCTGCAGCTGAGATCAGGCTCAGTTCAGAGGTTGGCTTGTTGAAAGAGGCAGCAGCTGCTCGGAAAAGAAGGAACCAGAGTTAGAATCCACCTTCAAAGGGTGTTTGTTTGTTGCAACAGGCTTGGTCATCCAAAATCTAGTTATTTTCAAAAACTGCCAGCCACGACTTCTGAGTAAAGCTCTGATCAGAAAACCCTTTTGATTCCCCGGACGACTGATCAGCTTGTAAGATCAGTACTGGGACTAGACATTTTGAATTTGTATCATTTTCAAAGCCAATTAATCATTTTATATTTTAGACTATGATAAACTTTCAATAGTGACTCAATAATGAGCAATAAATGAACAAGGGAACTTCAGACGGTCCATCTGTCATCCTCATTCTGCATCATCACTGTCAGCTGTTGAGTTGCACAACAGTCACTTTGGCATCTGTGAAATGTGGCACATTGTATTGTGGGATTTGAGCAATAATTAGTTTTTCTGTTCCATTGTGAAATTTGTGAGGGTTCTCGTAGTTGATAAATTAATGCATTCAGATTTCAGGCACTCGAATAAAATGGTAGACTGGAAACGCAGCGCGCTTGATGTATTCAGACACCCACTAAAAATCTACATTTATTTCTCAGATCTCATTTTTTCTGACACTATTTATGGCCAGCATTCCTCTGCAGGGTTCAGACTGCGTGCAACAACGTATGTAGGTGCGACCAGGATATTCAAATAACTCTCATCAAACCGGTCTCTCAGACGACTAACCATACACTTTGGAATTGCAATTATTCATGAGAATCATTAAAAGCTGATTAGTCAGAATGTCTTACAGCAACAAACAGCAATCACAATTACTTATTAAAGTACAAAAAAGGGTTTAAAACACAATAAAGTATTCACTGTATAACCAATTCTATTCAAGCTGACTACAACAGACACAGCAGGGTACAAACACTGGCCCCAAAAGCACTTTTCCTATAAACAATCACTTGAAAAAGTTTTTTTGTTAGTTTTTTTAAATAGTGAATTGATTTTTCTGAGTGTTGAAAAAGAAAAATGCCAAATCAAAATTTGGGTCCAATAATATTTGGAAAGTCCAGAAAAGCCAGATAATTATTTTTACTCAGTTCATGTCTGTGGGATTTTGCACGTCTGCAGTTGGTTCGAATGTAAAAGTATGACAAAGCATGATGAAACATGCCAAACAATTTTTGCCAGATGCAATAGTGGGCAGCAGGTGATCAATCAGTCTCTCCTCTGCCCACTGACGCCCCATATCACAGAAAACATAGTCTCACATAGCCAGATCGTTCTCTAGTGCTGAGACAGAACAGTGTAGAATGGTCTGACTGCACCTCATTATCATTCTGCTTTGTTGGGGAAAAAAGTTCTGGCTTGTTTGAATTACTTTAAACCAACTACAATCTTGTTGGATGGAGCTGAGAATAGGATCCAGTAACTGTGTTCACTCAAAATAGTAACAAGGCTTCTGGTTTGGTGGAACATTTGCTCGCAGGGAAGCGAGAACAGCCATTAAAATGGAAAATTTACCAAAATAATTGCACAATCAAAAGGTTTGGCAAACTGTTGAACACTCTGGTGAATCAGAATAATGGTGTTTTACTCTGCTGCTGCTTTGCTTTTGACCAGTAGTTTGAAGATGCAAGAAATTTTTAAAGGTCAGTTCATGGATTCTGCATCTTCATATTTTCATGGGTCCATGTGGAGCAAACTTCATCATCAAATCTAAAGCCAAGGAAGAATTCCAGAGTTGTTTATGGCAGGAAATAAAAAGGAATTTCCTTGTATTTGTATTGACACTGCATGGCTTGTAAGGATAGGATATAGCAGCTAATCAGCTAATGAGCACCACCAGGCTTCTTAAACAAACTGTGGCCAGTGATAACTGAAGAACACATGGTCCTTCGTACTGTGGAGAAGACGTATCCACGGGTGACTACAGGTTTCATTGATAAAATGAAGCCGTGGGTCATTGTGTTACTGTGGAGTCTGTGGGTTGAGCTCAGGTAGGAAATTAATTGCTGCAGAATGATTTCATGTGGAGGCAGGTAAAGCTGCTACACAAATACTGGATGATGCAGAAGACAAAGACCAGTTTCAACAGCAGCATAGACACAGAATGTCTGACAAAGGTTCTGCTTACAGTGTTTTTCCTGCTCCCAGTTGGTTGTACTGCATATTGGTGAATTTAAATGGAGCTTTCTGTTAGCGCTAGTAACCAAAGGCGTCACCAAATCAGCCAGAAATCTTACAGCAGCATTAATGTCTGGGCCTCCAGTGGACAGAATTCCACAACAGAGTTTGACACAACAATACCAAACATCATGCAACTGTTAAGGAATAATTATTCTATAACTGGTGAATCTACTTTCTCTGACCAGTTCATGACTCAACTACTGCTCCCAACTGAAAAAATAACTAAAAACTGCAGTGATTCATATCCCTCTAAACACTGCTCATCATTCTCAGAAGCACCGGTGCCACTAATAACATCAGTAATAGCTCATTTCATAACTGTTCCAGCAGGTCAGTGTGGACAATAACATACTCTAATCATCAGAGGGAGAACTAATAACCCAGCATTTAGCATCGGCTAGAACAACAGGTTAAAACACCCAGGTAGCAAACCTCCCAAGGCAATGAGATGGTTTTAGAGGGCTGGCCCAGCAGTAATATAAAAATAATCATAACACTGGGTCAAAACGGTCTGTGAGTCATAGTTTGCAGAGTTAGCTCACTGTTGTGTCTTTGTTAAATTGACTTCTCAGTGTTTCAGTACTTCAGTGTTATCCTCAGTGTGCTGGAAGCTGGAGCTGACCCACCGGATGGGTGAAGCCGTCATTAAAATGACAAATCGCTCCTCTGTTGGAGGAGTCACCGTGTCCTATAAGACCTTTGGGGCCATTAGGGGTTGAACAGAATTATCAACAACCTGATCTGATTTAGCTCCACAGCTCAAAGGGTTCTTCCATTTCTTTTCCTCGAGAGAAAGGTCAGCCTTCAAAACCCCAGACTCCTCCTCCTCCTTCTGGCCTGTATTTACAGCTCATGTCTGCTTGATCTGCATTGAGGATTCTTCTGTGGCCCACTGAGCCAACCTTATTCTGTCAGCTTCAGGGAGCCGAGACAGATCCTCCCTAACCTCTGTGGACTGCCGAGGCCCAGAGACGCTGAGGTCCAGGAACAGCTTGTCACAATCAGCAGCTTCAAGGCTCTATTAGCATACAGACATCACCTCGGACATGGAAATGCTTTTGTGCGAGAGGATACACAGGCTCTGTTTTCCAGTTCTGTGGCAGGGGTTTTGCCAGTTACAGCTCCACGAATTATAATTAAAATTAAAGAGGCATCAACTCTTGATTTTGCCACTTGAGGGCATGAAGAACACTGTAACAACATTAAACATTAACAGCATTACAACAACTTTAAAGCTGCGTTCATTATTGTTTAAGAACATTAGCTAACTATTGCTACTTACACATCCAGCAGACACAGAGCAGCATTAGCTTCCATTAGCATCCATTTGGAGTTTCTGTATAGCCAGCAGGGTCAGAAACTTTCCTTGTCGCTCCGTTTTGGTCTCCACCACTTCCTATGGTGACCTACTTAATTGCAAAATACTCCATTATGTTCGCTATTTGCTAATTGTAAAAGTAATGTCAATTAATTGAAAATAGAAAACATAAAATAAGCGAGTGCATAAGCATTCATCTTCATGTACGGCATGGAGCCTGTATGAATAGGTCTCAGTCAGTATTGCACATCTGGATGCTGCAATTTCCCATAATGCTTCTTCCCAAAACTGCTCAAGCTCGAAGACACCAGGTTAGCAAGAGCAATCAGACCAAAACAATGGACTAAAAGACGCTCAAACACTCTTGAACTTGTCAGTGAAATCAGTGTTTTCCACATTTTAAACTGTAAACTGGACCACAATAATCTTTTTAGGCTGCAGAAATCACAATGCGAAAACACGTAAGCAGTTTATGTACGAGAACAATCCACCCAAGCAGCTTGTCTTCAAGTGCTTATCTCTGACAGGGAAATTTACATTAAAAAAATACAACATTATGGTTCTGACCCTTCAATCAAGCATCAAATTCACATCTTTTACCACAATCTGCAAAAGCCAAAAGGAGATTCAAGTATAAAATCGATTATTAACGAAGCAAAACATTTCTGAAAAGTAAACTACATTCTAATACAACATAAATTTATCAAGTAAATTGACTTTTTCCATTCACTCTAGTTAATTGTATCGCTGCACATTTGCACAATACATGGATTTAAAATTAGCATCAACTATAAAGAAACTATGGCATTTGTGGGGTGGATTCCAGCTGTGGCCTGTGCTGGAGTATTCAGCTTTTAAATATAAATGACATGTAATTGTTTCGGGGGGCAAGCATAGTCCAGTTTTGAAAAAGTAAATGATTTTGGATTACTTTTGTTAGCCTCATAAGCTTTTACAGAAGGAATATAACCATGGGTGGAATAAAACCCCTAAAGGTGAGCAAAAACTAGTAAAAGATTCAAAGTGTACATGTCAGTGTCATTATTTCCCCAGATAACCAAAGACCAATAACTAATTACTTAGTTAGTGGCAAGAATTTTGATGATTGATTACCTGTCATTGTCTGAGATAATATTCAAAGGTGGTTATTTTCTAGTTTAAAAAAACAAAATAAAGCAATTTGAACATTTTAACTTGAGGAATGATGATGGACATGTGTCACCCATTTCTGACACAAACACTAAACAGTCAATTGATGATTTAATGAATTAACTACCAGAAGTGTGGAGAATGAAAATACTCATTAGGTGCATCCTCAAAGTACATCTGTGATTAAATAAAACAGCCCTGCTTGAGGAAAAATCAATCTGACTAAAACCACAACTTCGGGGGGAAAAAATGAGCACAATATGAAGCAAAACTATTTAGGTTTCAAAATCAGATTTTGTCTCTCTCTTCGGGACAGAATGTGAGGATAGAGGACCTGCAAATTGGAAACAAATTGGCAAATCTTCAGATTAAGCAGACTGAAATGATATAGAATAAATGTGGGCTGTTGGGGGCCTTTAGAAGCTGAGATACTGCACCTCTTTGGATATAGCAAAACTGTATGGTTTGATAAATTAGATATTCAGAAAGCAAAAACCTGAAACATGAAGATATGTGCAGATTAATGTTCATCAGGAAACGCAACAGATGGACGTTTTGATAGAAATATCAGCACTGCAGTTCTGTATAAAAGTAGAACTGTCATCACCATGTGTGTCCTTTAATTGGGCACATTGTCCAACATTCCATATGCGTACCAATCCATATGGAAATGATCACCTGTACACGGGAAAAGTGTACATTGTCTTTATTTTTAGCCTGACTATTTTTCAAACAATTCACAAACAAACTTTAAAAAAACACTTCATCATCGGCATTTTTAGATGTACTATTCCCTAATTCATATCTCTGTAGAAAAAAGGTAATTCCTACTAAATACTGACATATTTCATCACTATTCCGAACCAGGGATGGCTACACTTCCTATTCAACCTGTGTTGGTGCCGTTTCCATGTGCTAATATTAGAGTCTCGTAAAATGAGTTTTAGTGCTGTTAGATGATTCCCCTTCAGGTTGTATTAAAACATCTATTGTTCACATCAGCATTCCTCTCTGTCTTTTTCTCTTTATCGTCAGTTGGCACATTTAATATCCACGCATTCATGTGATCTCAGAGTTGCGCTCTCCGGAGCTCTCCAAGGCACTCAGAATAAATCCTGCTACTGTTGGTTACCGCGCTCCCCCACGCACTTCTACACCCACAGCACATGCAAATTCCTGCTCAGCCTAACAAAAAAAAAGCAAAAAAGAAAAGAGTTTCTCCGCGCTCGTTAAAGATACACAATACTGATGAAGAAAAAATACGCGCGAGAATTACGCACAAGAAAAAGAGCGCGCCTCAGAATTTATCACGACCAAACTGACTTTAAGTGTTCAGAAATGTGAGATTGTGTGAACTTAAAGAGCTGAATGTTTGAGAAAGGAGCTGCTTACCTGCAAGAAACGGTGACTTCAATCTTGGTCGCAGGTACGGTGGAGTTGAGCGGGTCAAATTCCCCTATTGTCGCCATGGCTGAGGCTGTTATTCTTTAAATCACTTCTTCTCAATCGCCGAAGTTCGCACTTATTCTACGAGGCGGATTTCTCTGCTGGAATATAACGTGTCTGTTCCATCCACCCGGGAATCACGGGGAGAATCTGCCGGTGTCGGTTGTAGTTGTTGTGGATGCTGACGGTCGCTGGAGCGCAGCTGAGGGTTAGAAGGCATACCTGAGGATGAGGCTTTCATTCATGGCGAGAGAGAGCGAGAGAGGGAGAGAGGGAGGGAGAGAGTGGGGGAGACAGAAAGAGAGAGAGAGAGGAAGGGAGACACCGGAGCACAGCTGTGGATCCTGAAGCTTCCTTTCTCTCCATCCATCGCCAGGTGGAGGCAGAGACCTCCACAAGTTCTTCTGGCTGCGTCGGGACGCAACTTGTGGTCCCTGTATGGAGGGCGATTAGTGCCACGATAGACTCGGGTAGGAGACAGGCAACAGCAGGTGGGAAGAAGCTATTTTTAAAAAACAGATGATAATAATAATAATGATTGAAGAGTTTATTTGCAACAACAGATAACTCTGCTTTGATAAATTTTCAGAAAACTTTTTTGTTTATTGTTTACTTGAGATAATATCAATCAAACTGAAGTTGAGTGGATTTGACTCAGTAGAAAAATACATGACAAAATAGAGAAAAAATAAATTATTAGTGTTATTATCTCAAGTAAACAGTAAAAATGTAAGTTTTCTGAAAATTTGTAAGACGGAGTTATCTGTTTCAAAGTGCTTCACAAATTGTCACTGCACTTTGGAAAGAATCAACAGTCCCTCCCCAGACTATGAGGTCTGTCATTGATGACTTGATCTCATTTGTCATCAGTGCACCAGTGTCTTTACACAGACAGTCCATGTAATCTGGAGGTCATCTTCTTCTGTTAGTTTTGCTACATGTAGGCGACCATAAGACCAGTTTGTAAGCCTCCTCATCCTGATGTCTGACAAGGAGACCAGCTTTATTTTCTTATTAAAATAAAATATTAAAATACTAGATGAAACAGTAAGACTAAAAACAGAACATGAGAGAGGGAATAAAATGCACTACTAATGCTGAGGGCTGTACTACAAAACAGGAGGTATGTTGAGCCTACAGTCAGCGTTTTTGTCTCACAAAGGTGGCTGTCTTTTAACCTGATAGATCACCATAGTAACTGATTCTGTGGAGCTAACTTGGTCAAAGGTGATATCCTGCATTATGGGACAGTGTCACACCGTGTTTCAGTATATGAAGTTTAAAGTGTAACAGTTTTAACGTGCAGCTGTCAGTTAGAAATAAAGCACTGATTGATAAATAAATATATTAAGACATGATTAACAGTTTTCTACTAGCTTTTCTGTCCTGCATCATTTGCAGTAGCAGCACTTCACCAATGTAAACTTTAATATTTGTCATTGTTCTTCTTTAAAACAACCTGCTTCCTAAAACAAGTGGGACACCATTGTTCTATTTAGGGCAGAAGAAGACTCACATGATACGTTAAACCAGTCCTTCAGTGTGACTGAGTCTGAAGCAGAAAATCTGAGTTAACTAAGAAAGTTGTTAATTCACATTTGTGATATCTGTTATCGCTGACTGGGGTTTACTTTTCGTCAAGACGACTCACACAAAGAAAGCCTGGCTATTCAAACTTAAAGTTTTTTTAAACAGGGGCACTCACTGAGCTGTTCTGGGGCTAAAACAATGAAAGTTTCCCTTGTTTTCAGCCTGGAATGTGGGATATTTAACAGCAGCTGGTTTCAAATCTCAGAGGTCTGAGGTGCAGATTATGGTGTTAAAAGTTCAGATATGTAGAGTGGAGCCAGACCATGAAGAGATTTAAAAGTGATCAACAGAATCTTAAACTGAATTCTATCATAAATGAGGAGTTAGTGTAAGGGATGTGGTTTTCATACCTGTCATATTACCATTATATAAACAAGTCAAGTCAGTTTTTCTTCTTTCTACATCAATCAGCCACAGCATCGAAACTGACAGGTGACGTAATGACAGTTTGTTATCTCCTTACAATGGTACCTGTCAAAGGGTGGATGTATGAGGCAGCAAGTTGCTGAACTGATGTGCTGGAAGCAGCAGTAAGATTCTGAGCAACTCTGACAAGAACAAAACAGTGTTGATTATACGACTGGGTCAGAACATCTCCACAGCAGCATGCAGTGGTCAGTACTTACCAAAGGTGTTCCAGAGAAGTGTAACTGCTGAACCGGCAGCAGGATCAAGGATTATCAAGACTGATCTGGACAGAAAAGCTACTGTAGCATCAACTGCTGAAAACAATATTAAACAGCACCAACAGCTCACACACACAGACAGAAAACCCTCTGTAGAATTTACAGTAGAAGTGCAGCTTTTTTAAAGATAATACAATGCTGGTTTCTCCAGTGTACCAACAAAAACATCTCAGATATGTTATAGACTTAGCATAACGTTGAATGTGTGATTGATTGATTATTCCAGCACAAGCAAGTTTCAAATTTGATTTAAAGGATACTTCTGTATGTTTCAGCCTGGACTGTGTCTGAAATCAGTCACTATACACTATTTGGCGAGTTCACCATTTTGAAGTGCTTTCTGAATGTTAAGTTCCTATGGTTACACCACATATAATGCACTCAAAGTTTCCCACAATGCACCTTGAGCAGTATATCATTGTAGCATTGTGTTGAAGGAGACTGGCAACAGATGAGAAAGTCGACTGAGGACTGATGGCATTTCCAGATTTCTGATGGCTATTTTACAGGGTTAAGATGTATTTTGTAGTGCTAAGCCCCGTTTTCAATGGAATACATCTTTATTTTACATACATAGCTTGTCAAAATGTAAGTAGTCACAAGGCAAATCCATGAGTTAGGGTGTGAAAATATTTAAATGGAAAATAACAATTAGGATTTATATGTCTAAATGAAGCAGAGTGACATATGACAACGCAGAAAAAGTTATTCTCATTTTTTAAATTTGGAAAATTTGCTTAGCAGAATATGAATTTATCACAAAAATGCTAGTCGTTTCACTACCATAGCTGGCAATGATCTGATCTGGTTTTGATTAAGTGACAGCAGTGATGTAAATAACAGCACAGATAGACGAGTAGTGTCCAAAAATGTCATTTTGGCTGAGAAGTTCCCCACTTAGTTTACTATATACAGGGTGGGCCATAAGCTTCCATGCATAGGAAAATGTATAATGTACACTGACAGTCATTAAAAACTTTGAGACCATATTTTTCAACATAATTTTTATTTTGAAGCCCGAAACTGGATTTTCTTCATATAAATCATTCGTTTAGCATATTGGCATACAGAAACAAAAATCTAAAGTTTCAAGAATGATTTCAAAATAAAGAATTTCACAAAAGAAAACGGCACCTGTCAAACACAAAGTCGCAACAGTCAATACCGAGTATGGCCTCCATTTGTTTCGATGCAGGCAGCAATCCGTCGGCGCATGCTTTGGACCAGGCTTCTGATTGTGGGTTGGGAACAGCCCATACGCCTGGATACATCACTGTAGCTCAAACCGGCCTCCACCATACCCAGTGCCCGGAGACGTTGTTCATGTGATAGACGCGGCATGATGCTGTTCACTGGACTAACAATGGTGGCCTTTTTTGGGTCTTTATATAGGCCTTCAAAACCCATTCTCAAATTGTGCAGATACTCACTGAGTATTGCTTGGTGTGTATTTGGTTCACTTTTGCAAAGTGACCAACCCATGTGCAATGAATCATGACAAAATGACAACTCATTATCTCAACTCCCAGGGCATTAGATCATCAGTAAATCCACAATGAATAATTACAACCCCCCTACAAGTAGAATTCTGCGTACATTTCTACCTCAAAGTTTCTATTGACTGTCAGTATATATTTTTTATGTTTCAGATACCCTAGAAGATGCGTTTGACGCTACCTTTTTGGGCGCTTGAAGACCATGGTGTATCAGGTGAAGACACGAGACAAAAATCATTTCAAGGAACGTATCACCAACGCCATGACAAGTATAACTTCAACTGTGCTAATGCAAGTTCATCAACAGTGGAAAACACATACTAATGTGCTTTCGAAACAATGGTAATCACATAAAGCACATTATATAAATAAAAATGGTTTTCTTTTCCCCCCCATGTATGGAAACCTATGGCCCACCCTGTAGAAGTCTATAGACAAGGAGTGGGAAATGATAAAAATACTTAATATGTCTCAACATGGAGGATAATGATTAAATCAGAAGCACAAGAATACAGCTACTGACAATATCTGCTAAAGTAAATCGACGTGTACAAGAAAGAAATAAGGAAATACGTTGCTTTCATTTCCTTTATTCACAATTGCCACCTGCAGTTCAGTTCACTTCTCACTGTAACCTGTCACTTGCTAACAATTAAGAGCAATTTATAACCAAAAGAGAAAAACAGAAGGTAGAATTATTTTAAAAATGCACCAACTGTACAAAGAAAAAACCCTTCATACAGAGGACACTGGGACAAGTGCAATGCAGCATCTTCAGAGTTAAAAATGTTCTCGCTAAACAAAGCAATTATCTGCCACAATTAAGATTGATTGGGAGGACGTCAAGCATAACGAATGAGCAAAACACGTCAGGAAATTATCTGTATTTGAAATGCGTTCAGGTTTAATTGTTTATCCTATGTAGATACTTTTTTTAGGGTGATCTGTAGCTGATTAGCTACAGGCAGGTAGCAGAAATTCTACCAAAAGAGAAAGAAATGCTACGAATTTAAAAACAAACCAATCTCTAATTTAAAAGAAGATATTTTAAAATGAAAGCTTGACAGGGAGATGAAGCCATGCCTGAAAAGAACAGAGGTTTGGAGGTATAACACTGATGCATTTTGGCTGACCATGCAAAGAACTGACACCAGGTGATATCGAACAAATTCACGAACTTCTTTAATTAAGCGATTTAAAAATAGAGTAGCACGTGTTTTGTGGGATTTAAAAAAAAACAAACAAAAAACAGATTTCGATGAGAAATGTGGTAATTTGCCTTTTGAGTAGAGTAAAATAAAAAGTTTTGAAGTTTGTGTGTTTTGTACAGAGTAGGAGTCCGGATGTAGTTAGCCTAGCTTAGCATAAATACTGGAAGCAAGGGGAAACGGAGCTAGCTGGATTGTTAAAAAAAATAGACTTAACAAAACTGATCCATTTTGACTGACCGTGCAAAGAACTGACACATGGGGTAGTATGAACTAAAATTCTGTAATGCATCAAGAAAGAAAATGGTTGAAGATGAAAGTGACTTAAAATAGCTTTGCATGTTTTTTTTGTTTTTTTTTGCAGGATTAAAAAAAATTGGCTAGCAGAATATAGAAATGCTGTCAGTTCAAGAAATTATTTCTATGAGAAATGTACTAATTTGCCTTTTTAATTAGAGTGAAATGAAAAGTTTGGAAGCTTGTGTGTTTAGCACAGAGTTGGAGTCTGAATGTAGTTAGCCTAGCTTAGCATAAATAATGAAAGTGAGGGGAAACTCTTAAAAAGTATTAAAAATGATTAACACATATTGTATGTTCACTTAACTTCTACCTAAACAGAAATGTTGCACTGTGCCATCAACCAAACTTGCTGATCAGGACACTGTACGGCCGCATAACTTTACCAAAAACGTCCAACTGTCCTTTTAAGGTTCTCTTTGCTTCAAATAACTGGATACAGTGTGGTCAATCATGAGCTTTCAATGTGTTGGTATGTATATTTTTTAACTAGCTAGCTAGTCTTTATGCTAATCTTGGCTAAACATTCCTGTCTCTAGCTCTGCATTCATCACAGAGATATGATATTGGTGTCAATCTTCTCATTTCACTCTCAAATTACATTTCCCAAATTTCCTCCTTAGACTTAATCTACAAAAACAATAAAATCCTCTTCAACCGTATTCCAATGTAGAAATGAAAGCCTTTGTGTGAATGACGAACCGATATCCCACCACCACTTCACAGGTGTGTCTGTAAGACTCGACAGTTTTATATTCCTGTACAACAAAAACTTGTAATCAGATGAGTACATGAAAATCCCCCCAAAATGTTTTACTGCAAAGCTAACTCTGCTAACACTCTACAGTCAAAACTTTCATTACACAAACAGCACCGAAACCCCAACCTCCCCCCTCTATAAGAAACAGAAAATACACCTGAAGCTGGACCACAGATCTGATCCAGTATTACTGAAGGTTAAAAAACAATCCAAAAAAAAAAAAAAAAGGCACAGCAAAAGGTCCTGAGGTACAGCAGCCGTCAAAACAGTTTGGCAACACCGACAAGCTTAAAGAAAACCTCAAGTCTGAATCTACCCGAGAAGAGTAACCTGGGTAGAACTGTCTGTCCAAGCATGACCTGAACGAAGGCGCACATGTTTCTGTGTGATAATAGCTGGGTGGGAATCTCAGCACTGGCAGGAATCAAGTGGACCTCCCTTCACCGGAGTCCAATGACATTGAAAAGGCCTTCGGTTCACAGATTTGCTACCACGACGCTCAGTGTCTCTTGTGCTACCACGTCAGTGCTACGGGAGATATGGACTCAAGTAGAGGATATGGAGATATTTGTAACTGGCAACATGAAAAGTTAGCGTGGATGAGTCTCGTTTGTTCAGAGAAAGTGAAGAAAAGACTGAAGAAACGATCGCAAAGAGGCAAGACTGGACTGCTTTCAAGACTACCTTACTCATGCCCTACATGCTCCGTGTGATCTTCTTATCTATCTAACACTGGCAGTGAAAGACGACTCTGTGGTACAAATACACTTACAACAATAAGGTCCGAGTTATTCTGTGCAAAGATGTATTCTAAAATTCCAAAACTAATGTTTGAGGCTTCAGGAGTCGAAGTGAGATAAATCAAAATGGTATCATCACAGTTACGGCCTTTTAAGTATGAAGTTCTTAAGAGTTTTTCCGGAAGAGTTTTTAATGCAGAAAAGTGAGCGAGTTCTCCATGACTGCTTATCTTTAAGGTGTAAACACAGGTTAGTGGGTTTCAAGTATCTTGAATCTTTAACCCGGCTGGATCTTGACTGAAATCTCTGCACAGATGCAACAATAAACCTATATGCAGTTAGCAGGGCAAAGATACCATCTCATTTTGGCTAACAAACGACTGAAGGTCTCATGTAAGCTTCGGTTGATTGCAGATTTTTTCCCCAATAGCCCCGTCAAAGCATCACTTCACAGCCAGTACAGACAGACGCACCAGACAGATCATACCAGCAATAAATCTGACCGTACTAAGAGCTACTTGCAAGTATTGATTTCAGACACTTTCAAACATTCAGTCTGACTCTGTAAGTCTAGACACTACATGCTTAAAGCCGTATGCTCTAAAATGGATTAGATATCGTGTTTCAATCTACAGTGTCGAATTAGAAATCCAAAGAGAAAAAAAAAGCTTGGATCCATTTCTGTGAGAACATATTAAGTGCTGTGTTTATGTCACCTTCACTGCCCACCTGAACTAAAGAAGAATAGCAGCATATAATAAGAGAACTAAAATCATAATGCTTCCTGGATATGGGACGGTCGCCGCAAGAAGAAATGTTTAAACAAAAAACAGGAACAGATTAAGGAAGAATTCATTTCTGGCTGTAACAGGTACAGACACCATTTTCTCTAAGGTGTACATTTCTCACTGTCCCTTTTTTGATAACGCGACAAGTTACATCCCTGAATGTGATAAATGAACTCTCTGTGAAAAATTATAAGCCCAGAGGACAGAAAATAAAAATCTGGGGAATGCAAAATCAAAGAAAAGTCAAGGGAAAAAAATGAATGCTTCACCCCTAACTTGAACAGAGGTGTTTGGCACTTTATTGTACTGAGTCCAGAGTCGCCTACGGGTGGATGGAAGCAGGTAGAGGGTCAAAAGTCACATTGACGGGGGTTCAGACGATGGCGTTGGTGCCACGGAGGCCGACCCCGCGGGCGAACTGCTCCAGCAGGCCGGTGATGGCGCCAGAGGGGCTCGGCGCTGAGGACTTGAGGCCGACGGTGGAGCTGTAGGCTGCCAGGAAGACTTCCCGCACCGCCTCCAGACGGGCCTGACGCTCAGAAGGGAAGGGACACCTGCAAGGCAGAAAGGAAACAAAGCAAGAGGGAGGCAAGATGAGAAGACGGGAAGAGAAAGGTCAAGGGGAGGGGAAATCTTAGTTTGAAAGTTCTCATATTTATCCGATTTGCTTTCATCTTATGAGCCTTCTTCTGTTCTTCTGGTCGTTTAGTTACATCTTTCTAGTTATCCATAAAGCCAGAATAACAACCTTCCAGAAAAATCTAAGGGCAGCAGAAAGTGTTGGTATTTTAAAAGCAAAGTCAAGACCTACCTTTTGATCGATTTGACAGATTATATCTCTTCTTAGAACTTATTCCATTTGATTTCTCCATATATTCACTTATTTTTGTCTAATTAACGTAGATTATTATTTCATTTTTATAATTTTTTTCTGTTTCTCTAATCTTTGACTTCCATCTATCTCTATTTTAATGAGACGTTTAACATTATACTATTTTGTCTCATCTGATGTTTCCTCATTGCACATTTTAATTAGGACAGCATTTCCCCACTTCCTCAATCTCTGTGTTTTAGATTCTTTTGTTTCTATGATTTTGAAAAAAGTTCGATTGATTGATAAAAACAAAAACAAGAAAAATAAGGCACTGAAACCTGCTGAGATACTGCAAACGAAGCACAGAGTGACGCAGGCAGAGATATTTTGGAGCAAATCCACTCGGACCACAATGTACTCCTGAATTAAGCATCACAGAGCTCACACTACTCATCACCACCATCTCGCTGCTTCCCTCCCCTTCTTCCCAGCTCGTCTCATTCTCTCCGAACAAAGATGCATCGATGTTATTTGCCTTCTCCGTCTGCGAGTGATGCTGGCGGGTCACACTCAATTTGGCAGCCACATCAAGCAGAAATTAAAATGTGGCCCCTGCTGGGAGCCGAGAGTCGGAGAATGAGTCAAGAGGGAGAACTCGATGGAAATTCATCTCCCTTGATTTTTCCTCAAAGTCTATCACTCCGATCAGTCCAGGGCAGCAGAAGCCATCTCTGCTGGGAAATTTTATTTTATTTTTTTTTAATGAATGCCGACAGAGATGATCCCAAAAATTTGACCACAGCGTAGCAGATTAAACTGATCTGATGACAACAGCACATTACATTCTGGGATATAGCAAACAGTAACAGTTAACTCTGGTAGTCAATAGATGTAAAGTCACTCTGAAGAGGACCAAACTGGTATAAGCAGTTGAAAGTATAACTAAAGGGGAAAGTTAAACTTCAAGGCTTGTGGGGAGCTCCTGGTCAACACTGGTCTGACCAAACTATTAGTGGGTGGACAGGTTGGGGTTTTTGGCAGCTTAGTCAGGAGAACTTGCAATGCTGTTCAATTTCCATCTCTAAGGTGCAAGGTAAGGCCACATGATTTTGGGGAAAAAACTGGCATTGTGGTATTCAGTATTTCTTGGAGAGGACCGAATAACTATCAGGAAATAATCACCCCAGAATGATTGGGGTGACTTTACAGAGGAGTGCTTTTGCATAGAAAATAATGATTAATTTTGACAAAGATGAAACTTTTTCCACCTTTGGAGCCTTTCTTACATGGTCTAACACTGACCACAGATTATGAAACAGTTCTTTTGCCTCAGATGACATTCAGATGTGGATTTGTGGTTATCACAGAGAGCTTTAAATGATGAAACAAATTAGTCGTGTTGCCTCACGGGCCGTTATATTCTCACACAACTGACTCTGATTAGCTCGTATATCACGACTATTTCTCCGTTTTAAAGACAAAGTATTTTAATTGTCACATTTAAACAAACAGCGCGCTGCTTTCACCTCCATGCTGAGCTACATTCTTGTTTATGTACAAATCTGCCTCAAAACAAGACTATGATGACAACGATCTTCTTCAGTTTTGTTGAACTAAATGAAAAAATATAAATAAAATTGTACCTAAAACTGAACATCTGCTTAACGATACACACCACAATTTATCAATGTAGCCTAAAACTAGAAGCTAGCTGGGTTGTTTTGCACAGAGAAGCCTCTAGTCTCTATTTGGGTACAGCAGTGAAGCAACTCAGAAAAGAATGAGACCAAAACTCACTTCAAAAATAGTGAAATAATGTCTTCAGATGTCCGACTTACCAAAGGTTAACGGCAGTGACCTTATCTAGATGGACTGTTTTTATATGAGCAGAGCATTTTAAACATCAATATCACATACCTGTGGGAGGCCAAAAATCACGATGGGGATTAATATTTTATCGACTACAGTCAGGTCCATAAATATTTGGACCGTGACATTGAGGAAGCATTTCACTTGCTGAAGATAACACTGAAGGAAAAATGCCCCAAGAACAAGCAGGAACTGAAGACAGCAGTGGTAGAGGCCTGGCAGAGCATCGCCACAGACCAAACCCAGCATCTGGTGAGGTCTATGGGTTCCAGACTTCAGGCGGTCAAGGATTTACATCCAAATAACAGAAGCGATAATTTAATTCATCACTATGCTGGTTTGTCCAATTGCTTTTGGTTCCTTACATATACATACAAAATGTGTGAGAATTCCTTCATGGTTCACCTGATTTGGATGTGAATACCCTCAAATTAAAGCACATGTTAATTGTTCAATTTCAAATCCATTGTGGTCGAGCCAAAATGCTGACACTTGTGTCAGTGTCCAAACATTTATGGACCTGACTGTAGCGTTTGCTGCAGTAACAGGAACCAGTTTTCATTGTCTTAGCAACTCTAATATCGCCATCTCCAGCCAGATGTTGAGATTTTACATGGTCAGACATCAGATTAGAGGGTTACTTATCCATCTGTACATTGGAGACTTAGTGTCAATGGCACCCATCTTAATCTCCCTGTGATCAATTTTGCTACTGTCAGACCAGTAATAGTGTCATCAATCTGCTGATAAAACTGACACACAATTCACATTTTTTTCTGTCTAAGCTCACCTACCAACAGCAGACAGAGATAGCCAGGTTTGTAGAATTTTAATCTGAAGGAACAAAGGATGATCTGTGTGTACACAGCCCTGGCCAAGGTCCAACACAGAAGATATCATAGCTGTTCCATAACCATTCAGGAAGTCAATTAGTGCGCAGGCAGAATTTTTCCACTGAGAAAAACGCAGCGGATTCACTTTTTCTCTTCATGTCAACAGGATCCCTCAACCACGTCCAACTGTGACCTTTGGACTTCAGAATGATCACAAAAATACACAAAGTAACCACAAAAACACCCAAAAGGACCACAAATAGATATAAAATGACCACTAAGACACATAAAACAACAAGGAGACACAAAATGGCCATAAAGAGAAAGAAAATAAACAAAGTGGCTCAAAATAACCACAAACACACACATCATGACTACAGAGACACAAAACATCAACCGAAAGAGGAAATGACCACAATAATAACCACAAATACTCTAAAGAGCCTCAAAATGCACAAAAATACTGAATAATATCATGAAAAAAAAACTCAAAATGACCACAAATAGACACAAAAATGCTCATAATGACCACAAAATATTCTAAAGAACATCAAAATGCACAAAAATACTCAATAATAATAGAACTTTGTAATCCAGGAAATGCCTCCTGTCAGTAGCTGAGGAGCTAATAGAAGTAAATGAGCACATGTGGTCACAAGGTCAAACCACCATGCATGCTGTACAGAAAGCAAACTTATCCCTTGGCAGAACTTTATAACTTGATAATTTAGTGATCATAACATCACCTTTCAAATGGAGCTTATTTTCCTTACCGTCAATAAAAAGCTCATAAATCACTGCCTTATATCCACACCTTACTTCCTACACGTCCTGTTTTCAGTGATCTGGACTACGGCGGAGAGGTTCCAGCTTTACTTACATTCGTCCGCTGGGTCCTTCGTCCTGAAAGCTGAAGGGTAGAGGGGAGTCGTAGGCAGCAGCAACAGCAGAAGAGGTGGAGGAAGCTGAGGCCAGAGGTGGAGGGAAATGGGCGTGGTCGTGGATGCTGCCACAGCCGGAAACTATCTGCCAACTCCCGTAGTCTGTGGAGAGCGAGGAGCTGGACCGAGGATAGTCTGCTGCTAACCTACAGATGACAGACACAGAAGATTAAACATAAAAGAACGAGAGAATAGCGCTTATCAACAAGCGTCATGTGCACAACTTCTCTTGAGAGTCTTAACAGAGCTGCAAGGCTTCTCTTAAGGGTTGAATAACAAACAACACCAATCTGTGTGTTCAACAAGGTAAAGAATCGGTATCTGAAATGTTATAAAGGAGAAGCAAACTGAAAGGTATTAACCTACAATCTAACCACTGCACACCCATAATGACACCGTCTTTGCTGTATCTAACGGTGCTACTGATGCCTATTCGTCTCCAAAGCTTTGAGTTCCTCTGCCTACTTATCTGGGACTCTCCTTCTGCGACTTTTACTTCAGACACAGGTTGGTAAAATAAACAGATTTGCTAACTATTTCCCCCTCTTTCAAACTAGCAAAGGGCACAAGCACAATATTCACCTAAATATAACCCCAACCAGTCGTCTTTAGAGACAATCAATCAGAGAAGAGGGGGTTTGTACAATGTGCTGTCTGACAAGTCAGAAATCAAAAGTGTGAGAGAGAGGCTGGTTGTCACAGAGGCAGCAGTTATTTCAAAATGGAGACAACTGATCATATTTTGAGACATTCTTGGAACACATTTACGGTGTTGCACTCTGTTGTTCACATGAAAAAGGACAGAAATAACCGTATAATAAATGAAAAAGACTGCTCTCTAGAGAGGGAAACCCAGCGTACTCTTATCTCTGCACAGCTGAGAATGGTAACTTATCTGCTTTAGACATTTATAGAAATAGTCGGATACAGACTGGTGCAATCTGACATCAGAAAGGTGTGAAAGGAGAAGAGTCGAAAGCTTTCCAACCTTCAATCAGCACCACTGATGGAGAACAGCAGCTCTTTAACCAAAGCATCACCTCAAGCAGAAACAGACTTCAACACAGACCAGGCACTAACTAGAGCTGAATGATTCATCTTTTTCAAATCAAAATCACAATTTCAAAGACTGCAGTTGGTAAATCGTAAAGCTGCAATTTAGAATACACATTAAAAAGTCTGTCTGACCCAAAAGCTTTACAAATTAATGCCATCCTCCGTCTGTGACAGTCACATTTTTTAAAGTGTCTTGGTGGTAATTCTCCATCATGTTATAAATCAATTAAACAGTGAATGTTGTACTGAAGTTCGCAAAACTGTTGAGAGGAAACAACTACATTTTGCAATTTGTTTGAAAATAGTTGGAATTTTTAAGCTGCAGCACTGAACAATGCTTCCCCAGTGGAAAATGACAAACACTGCCAGCAGCACATCACATTAGCTCTTCTGTAGCCTGATTACTGTTCCACATGCATCAGTGAAAGAGAACAGGCTCTGCTGGTGCACAGCCAGTAAAATAAAGAAGAGTGGAAACAGTGCCTCTGGCGATCATCCAAAATTTACACCGCTGAAGTTAAGTGTGGGTATAAAAATAAAATGTCACGCAAACTTGAAGCAGCTGAAGTTGAATCGACTGATTTACCTTCTGCCGGGGACAGCCAGCGGACTGCTGCCGGTTCGAGTGACAGCGTGTTCAGACTGGTTGGAGGAGGAGGAACTGGAAGACCTGGCCTCGTTAAGGGGATGGGAGAGCTGCTCATCCAGAGGGTTCTGTTTATTCCACACTACCATCTGAGGGGAGGAAGTGGGGCCTTTCCTCCTGAGAAGAGAGGAGAAAACATCAGCATCCCCAGAAGAGCGGCTTCCTTTTTATCTTTTATTGTCAAAACCACAGATTCCAAGATCCAAGTATCAAGAGTGGCAAACCAAAGTATTTAGAACAGAAACTACATGAAGCCTCAAAAACACCAGCCCAGATTCCCAGAGTGACTACAAAGCAACCAAAACTGTACTGTACAAGGTGACTATACACAAACACCCCAAAAAACAAACAAAAACCACGAGCCAACTAAAATTTAAAAAGCCAAAATAACCAGACAGACATCCAGGGTGCTTCACACAGCGGCATTTGTTGCATACTAAAAAGAAAAAGAAGAGGAGCCGATTTGATTTTGATTGAATCATCTTCATAGAAAATTCTCTCTGCAAATGTTTGTTAATTTTTTGCTACATTGATCCAAATCTGTCCAAATCCGGGGCTAAAGCCGGGACATCCCTAAAATGTAGGTAAACTTTCCTGCGTACCAAAGGATGTAATCTTGATCTTAGGGTCTTGTAATGACAATTACAAATACACAAAAATCTATTTAGCGCTTTGTGTAGATTCCAGACAAAATAGCTTTTTCTAAACTGATATACATTCCTGGTGCAGACCGATGCGTTTCATGTTTCTACCAGTGAAAATTACACAAACTGGAAGACACTGACAGAATGTGAACGACAAACTACATGTAGGAGTAACCATCAACTTTACAGAAACATGATTAAGAATATATTGAAGGAATGGATCCTTCAATTGTGTGTCTGTGTGTGATGCTGACCAGCTGGAGGCCTGGGGTTGGCTGGAGAACGGGTCCACAGTGTCATTGGTGAGGCTGGAGGCGCCGCCCGCCTCCTCAGTGATGAGGGAAAAGTCACTGCCCAGACTGGTCACACTCCCTCGATCCCTGGACTCTGAACCCAAACACACAGCAGTTCTTTACTGAACACGGCAGCCCAATGTGTGGATTTACAAGCACAAATATGGAAACATACGTCTTGGGCCTACTTAAAATATCAAGTAGAGAAAGATGGAAGTATACGGATGTGAGTTTTCTATTGAGGGTTAAAAGTCTGCAGTTTGTGACGCAACATGTTTTGGACTTAGGCCTTGCAAATTTCTAAACAGACAAGAAGCCTGTGTTATCTCTTCATCTTATTGTTGTGTCTTTGCTCCAACACTGTCTGAGCTCACAGTAAACACAACCTTTGTTATTCCTCATTGCGTCAGACTCGGGGCTTTAAATTTGCTTAAACTTCAAAGTTCTGGAAGATTTAAAGACACTACAACTGATGAGCTCATTAAAAAGGAAGAAATCAAATCTAACAAATAAGTTTTGACCACCTATTTACTGGAAACATTGTAATAAAACACTGTGCAAAGCTGTCATCATCACAAAGAATGACTACTATATGGTAAAGACTCCATAATGTGAAAGTCATTTTGTTGTGTTTGTTTGTTTTTGAGCGATTTTGGCTTAATAGCTTACTTTTAATGTCTTCAGTTTTTTATATTCCACGTAGAAAATAAAGGAATGCCCTGTACACATAGTTGATTACAAACTGTTGACTGGTACTATATAGTATGGCATTATAATGTACCCGTCCTCTAATTAAACGTCACAATAGTAAACTAAATAAATGAATCTGTAGGTCAGATGAGCTACATTTCTCAAATATCTGTCTGCTTATCTAACAGAAACTCTGACTTACTGAGCTGGCAGAGGTCTTCCACAGTGAAATCACCGTCTTTGAAGTGGGAGTTCTTCCTTCTGACATAAAAAAAAAAAAGGATATAATGAAATAATGTCAGACATCAAAAGAAGAGCGGATACTGGATTCACACAGTTAGCATGAAAGTATAAATGAAGAACACACCTCTGTTTCTTAACAGCAGAGAACTTCTCTGAGACAATGTGCTTCAAAAAATTGAAGCAAAAAAAGAAAATCTGAGGGAGAAAAGAACAATCTCTGATCAGACAAGATCATAAATCAGTGTAATTTGGTTTGGGAACTGTAGAGCCGTATCTGTTCAAATACACATCTAATAATAGTAGTGTGTAGCAATAAGAACAAGTTAAGGTTCATGTTATTTGTAATATATAGAGAGTTATAATTAGTGTGTAAAATAGACGTACCTCCTCCCCTTTGGAGAGTCGATCTGGCAGCATGTGACTGGACAGAAACACACAACCTATTAAACATCCTTCCAGCTATTTTGTGTTTATGTCACTAAAGCTACTCAGCAAGAATAAAGAAAGAACACAAATCATCTACAATAATGTATAAACTTGTGTCAAATACGGTGAGACCTTTGTCTAAGCAGCAATTTGAACTAGAACACAGTTTAGTTTTCAGTCATGTTGCAGGATAAAGCTGTGTCTGTCCAGCTTTGACCCTTGACTTCATCATCTTATTCTATTAAACATCTGTGTGAAATTTTGCCATAATTTTAGCCTGAATTCTTAATTAAAGTCAAAGCTGCATTTTGTGAGGTCGCGCTGAACACTGAACAACAACTTCTGATCAGTTCATCCTCAAGTCTAAGTGAAGGTTTGGGCCAAATCTGAAGCATTTCCCTCAAGGTGTTTGAAGCATACCACACCTATGACCCAAAAGCAGAATGCCTTCGACTGCTGCTGTCATCAGAGACATAAAATAGACTGGCTCAGATGAAGATCAGATCACATTGTTTGGCCAATTAACGCAGAAATTCAGGTTGTTTCAAAAGGTTCACATACTGGTTGTTGCTGAGGCTAAAGCAGAGGTTCCAAAAACTGTTACCGTAAGTTCATAATTCAAACCATCTGGAAACCACCAGGACTAAATTAGAAACGGATTCTCGTAATTAGGGCAAACTCAGCTGATCAAAGCTGCCCTGGGGATCATTACAGGGATTATAAAACCATAATTTCATTCTTCCCCATTTAAAACAACAAAATCAAAACAAACTGCTCAGAAAATGCACAAACCCAGGTCCACAATCCACTAAACACTCCTAACAGTCGTTTTCCACAGTTTATTTTGATGCTGCTTCCAGTGTTTACGGCCATGAAACCAAATCAATCTGTTACCGCACAAACAATCTCAAGTCCAATATGATTCAGCTGTGAATGATGAGGTGAGTTTCAGCAGCTACAGCACCTCTGGGCAATCACGCTGCACAACTTTCTTCACTTATTTATCTCTCTCACACTCACCCCTGCTTGGCCAGTGTCCTGAGGGTACGTCTGCTGATGTATAATTACATGGACTGGCTGGCAGTGAAGGGGCTTTTTCAGAAACTGCCTCTGATGAGCTCAAATTGGAAAGATGGTAGTGGTGGTAATTACGAAAGGACAACCCCAGGAGGGAGCTTGTGAGTTTGTGTGAGGATGAGAGAGAGAGTATCATGCAGGGAACGACAGGATGAAAGACTCCGTCAATAGCAAAGCCAGAGTGGTGCTGCTCGTCCTGTGCGTTTCTTCCTCTGCTAACGGTGCTTCACTAACCAGTCACTTCTCAATTATGTGGTGTGTATCACAACAACAAGTCGCAAAGGCACTCCTAAAGTATTGATGCTGGCTAATGCGCTGTGAGTTACGACTTGCTGAGGTCATGAAATTATGATCGTGATGTAAAAGATTATTTTTACCCGAAGAGAAACCAGTCGTAAGCGATGGTCAGATACAGGATCTCGGCCGGCTCCAAGCTGGCGTGAGCTGCACCATCCTGTGAAAAACACAAGACAAGAGCAAGTTCAATATCTCCTGTGGTGTGTGGGGTTCAGATTACACAACATTTTCGTTTGATAAGAAGATCAATGTGTTCGATTAGGTGATCTGTTCCTCCTGTCGTTACGCCTCTGTGACCTGAAAATCATTCAACCTCCACCGTCATCAAGGATGTTTACAATCCTGTAAACGTGTAATTCAGAGTATCAGGAGTGGAATCAGCTCTACTGTCATAACATCACATGATTTTTAATACTTTTTAGTAGCAGGAAAAATGCCTGTAAAAAGGAACTGCAGCACTAGCAACTGATCTAAAGGTACTCTGAGTAGAATCTGAATCATAATCATCTGAATCGTGGCGACTGTGGCTCAGGTAGTAGAGCGGGTCGTCCAATGATCGAAAGGTTGGTGGTTCGATTCTCGCTCTCGCCTAGTCATGGCTGTTGTGTCCTTGGGCAAGACCCTTTACCCGCCCTGCCTTCAGTGCTGCTCTCACACTGGCGTGTGAATGTTGGTGGTGGTCGGAGGGGCCGTAGGCGCGGATTGGCAGCCATGTTTCCGTCAGTCTGCCCTAGGGAAGCTGTGGCTACAAATGTAGCTTACCACCACCAGAGTGAGAATGTGTGAGTGAAGCACTTTGAGTGCCTTGAAAAGTGCTACATAAATCTAATCCATTATTATCATGAATGAATTCTAGAAACATTCTTTGCTGCTGCATTTCTTCACAAGAAAAAGATTTTCACTTTAATTTCTGCGTTTGTGTTCCATTTCAGTTTCATTCAGAAAAATATACACTAGCAGTCAAAGGTCTGAACACACCTTCTCATTCAGTGCTTTATTTATTTATTTGTATTATTTACTACATTGTAGATGAATATTGACAACTCACACTTTTTGTTAACATAATTTCAAATGCATTCTTTTATAGTTTTGACGTCTTCAGTGTTAATATACAAAATAATTAAATAAAAACCACTGAATTGAGAAGGCGCTTCCAGATTTTTGTCTGGTAGTGTATATAATTACAGTAGGGGCAAATATTCCTATTAAGCCTGAGCCTTAGTAAGTGTCTCTATCCCTTTCTCTAAATATTTAGCTTATGCATTTTATCAATTTAACTACATTTACTGCTCCTTTATACTGGTCCCTCACCTTTCTGTTTTTACACAATAGCAGAAAAAACGTTTGTATTGGCAATCACATTCTGTGACAAACTCACTCTGCATTAAATGTTGGCACAGCAGCCAAAAGGCGTTTTGTTTTACTGCTGCTTAGATAAAAGTTTCAAGTTAAATTATACACATTTGATAGTTCAGATCCTCCAAGTCAGCTGAAGCCCTAAAAGCTGCCAGTGGGTTTGAAAGGCATGTTTAAATAAATAAAACCGCCAAATCACATCATTAATCAGAGCCACACTCAAAGAATTGTCGGATTCTCAACTTTCCAACGGTCCCTGAACTACTCATGTGCCCAAATCTTAAACTTAAATTTGCGCAACTTGGAAAAAAAAAAAAGTCACAATTATTTTTTAAATGACAAAAATAGACAGTTTGTACAAGATTCTGTAAAAACAAAAAAAAGGGAAAATTCTGCATTCTTTAGTCATTAATACCCAAAATTCAGGGTCTTCTCGATTGAACTGCAGGCTGTGTTTACACAGAGCAGAGAACAGCGTTTGATCGTGGCTTTGTTGTTAAAAAAAACAAACATAAAAACTAGACCTGTCCTTGGATCACACTAAGAGGATTGCCTTTTATCCAACCTTATCGTTGTCCATGTTGTACTTAGAAGACTAATCTGTGTTCCTATTGATTAATGTCACTGACAGGTTGTGAAAGCCGTCATATAAGGCGAGGCAAAGTTTAAAAAAAAAAAAAATTCTGACCTCGACTATGATAAACTAAATTGGCCAATAATCAATAAAACCGCCAATAATCATGTCCATTTTCAGTCCAGACACCCTACATCTTTCAGATCAGCCAACTACTGAGTTGTGATTGTTCAAAATGAACACAGCGTTACATAAAACACCACGGGCCGTTTGTCCACATGCGGCTGACATACATCCAATCCCGATTTCTTATTCTGTTTGAAAGCAGCTCTACATGTGTAGACCGTATTTTAACGAGAGGCTTTAAGTGTGGACCACGTCTTGCATATTCATAACGCATGAGTTCTATTTTAAATAAAGGAGGTGAATACAGAGGAGTGTAATTGAGGCACGTCTTTGAAATGGTAAATGAGTTTTACGTGGAGACGGATGAGTGAGGAAGGGTGGAGAGGCCGAAGCAGATGGATTCAGCTTGGGATTACCGGAGCCACTAATGAATGTTTGAAGGCCTAAATGAGCTGCTGGGTGGCCGGTTGTCATGTGGAGAGGTGCTGGGAGAGAATAAAGGAGATGAAAAAAACTGAAGGAGAAGAAGAGGAAGAACTTACTGCCCACAGGGAGATCCTGAGGAGGGACACGAACAGAGGCGTTCGGTCCCAGCCTGATATGCAGTGCACCAGGAGACCACTCTCATCTGAAACAACACACAGCACCACCATCAAGGTCAACACTTTAAAGTGCTCTTTGAAGGATAATAAGTGCAGAATGAAGAGCTAGGGTATGTAATTTCCAACAGAGAGGTCTTGTGTAATATGCACTTGATGGATGAGTGCAATTCTTTCGTAAAGTACTGAACCCAAAACAGGAAATTAGAGTGTATCACAGTGAATGAGACCACTGTAAATAACAATCTACACATTCAGTGCTGCAAAACATGAGTGAACCAGAATCCTCAATCATCCCTAAATGAGAATCCTTTCATAAACTACCACCCATCAAAACAAAAGGTAGTTTTCAGGAGAAAGACTGAAGCTAATTTATAATACTCACTTACAGCTAGCACGTTATGAGGTAGTGTATGCAGTTTAATACTACAGCCCTGTAATAAATCCTCTTTTCATGAAAGCTCTAATTCTTATTTTTGGTTTTAACAAGTGTTGATTTGAGCTCTGCGATTGTTTGTGGTGCTGATTCCGTTATACAGAAAGAATTTTCTTCCCTATTCTGAGGAACTCTGCTTAACATAAATGGGATGAACTAAGTAATAAAAAACACCATCAGTGTAAATCTTTCAAGAATGACTATATTGTTGAATCAACACTCATTTAAGACGATTGTTATACTAGACCCCAGAAAAGATCGACGTAGCCATGGTAACGTCATCTACTGGTTTGGGATCTGTCGTTTTGAACCCTCGATTTTGGCGTTTGATCGTCACCACCATGGTCTTTTAAAACCCAGTCAAAATTAACAAAGTCTATAAATCACTAGCAAGCCCTGCCTTAACCCCATCGAGCCCAGTGTAGCACAGCGCTACGGTTCATTTTTGATTGGTGGTAGATTAGACTTTCTTTTGCGTAGAAAGTTCAGGGAGTTAGACTAACATTTCACACATTCATCAGGTCTCTTTCTCAAGGGTTTGTAAAAATACACAAGTGCACAAAAAACATCCTTATAAACAAGACCACAGGATACTGTGCAACTTTTTTTTTTTTTACAAATTTGAGGGATACAGCTATACTTTTCCAGTATTTTGAAATATGTGAAAAAAACAAAGGATTTTTTTTTAGGTTTATTGCACTTTTAAGCAATTTATTGTCGTAGTTAAGATACAAGTCAATACATATTAAAACTTGGGACATTGGGGTTATATTGGTTTAAAGCAAATGTAAAGGAAATAAAAACACTCCAAAAAATTACACTACATCATGTAAAACGGTCTTAAAGGGTTCAAATATACCCTGCTTCATTGTCTCTTTTCTTCTAAATGGGACCATAATTTACAGAATTACCTTCATGTTGTATTCAAAACGTCTTGAAACTGGCGATTGAGAACACAAACTCAATGGAAAATGCTTACGATGTGACAGATCAAGAGAAAAGTAGTTTTCTCATAGATTTCTATACAATCGAATTCCTTTGTGCCCTGTTTCTATTAAAAAGAATGCAGGCTTAAAGAGCTTCAGCATTTCATAGACTGTTTTAGTGTTGCTGAGTGTAATTAACACTATCCTACAACATTAAATAAAGGCTATAAACGCAACCAGCATTTATTAGGTTGTTCATTTTGACAACAGAAAATGAACACACCGACTCCTGCTAAAGCTGCATTTGTGATTTATTTTTTGGGCCAATTAAGGACAGAGGAAGACTTTAAAAAAAAAAAAAAACACAAATATATTAGCTGGACAAGACTAGCAACAACATATAACATGTACTGCTGCATCCCACTGGATTCATGACTGTTTAACACTCGCTCTCTTTTCAGTTCTGTTTTAGTCCTCATCTCCTGAGAAAACTGTTCAACGTTCCACATGTTCACCAGCTACGGTCTCATTTTGTGTATCTGCTGTGAAGTGCTGAGCAGGTTGAGTATAGAAGCTTTTTGGTTCCCTGAAAACAACGACCTCACAAAACTAAACAATGAAGGCAAAGGAAACACATGTAGCAGCCAATAGTTAACTGTGTTCCTCACATTACACAAAGAAATTTGAACCTGTGTTTTCACTAGTTTAGCTTCAGATTTTAAAACCAAGTCATGGAGGTTTCAGGGTTGAAATGTGAGAGCAATTTTTATATTTAGAGATGTCATATCCAGTTGCTCTCCTGGTTTAATGGGGACTCTTTAAAAAGGCATCCATTTCTGTAACACTGAGTTGGCATAATGGTTTATATATGGTGCAAATGTAATATTCACTTCCACTGATGCACCCTAGAGCTTAGATGTTATGCGTTACAGAATTATAAAGCAGCTGACTGTATGGTGGTGTCGGTAATTTATTCCGCAATATGTAAATTCTCCTCAGAAGACGAGTCTGGTTATTGCTCTAATTGACATCATTAATTTAGAACCACATGTTCATTTGTAATGATACGATCAGTGTTTGTTTTCCCCATCAATTAATGATTGAAATGTCAGTATATAATATCATATTGAAATGCAAATTTCAGGTTTCCAGATCTCAAAGTGATGCCTCATTTCTCTCCAACTGTTAAAGATTTTTAATTTACTATCATATATGAGAAAAGAATACAGCAAATCTGTACACTGAGAAGCTGTAACCAGAGAATGTAAATGTTGGATTACAATGATTTAAAACACATATTAATGGTAAAGGTGTCCACGCTTTGGTTCCTGTCTGATTCTATACAGTACTAACATAAAATACCACAAAAGAATCTTTAAAAGATGAGAATTACATATTGAAGTAGTGTCGTACTAAAAAAAATAAATAAAAAAATACAGAACTGGTGATGATTTTTTTTAAAACTGATTAATAAATTCTGCACTTTTATAAACATCCAAAGTGAATCAATAAAACCAACTCATGATCAAATCAGGTTTTCTATCACTGAAAGATGAGCACTGTAGCTTCATGTTTTTGACACGGAAAATCTTTTCTGGCTTTACTTTGGTGCTTTAAGATCAATAATAATGAACCATCTACACCAGGAGTGTCAAACATAAGGCCCGCGGACCAAAACCGGCCTGTCATGTTTCCAGTCCGGCCCACAGGATGATTTTGCAAAGTGTAAAAATTGAAATGATGAAAATGAAAAGTGACTGTGAAAATATTTAAAGACACTGAATATTGTGCAATGTAATGTCAGTCAGCAGCTTCAGTAAAAGGTTGGTTTTTTTTTTGGTTGAACCCTGTTGTTGAATTGCTGCCACAATTTTTATGCTTTTTTTTTTTTACGTATAAACTTTCTACATTTACAAGGCAGGGGTACACCTTAATTTTCTTCCTTAATAGTTCCCACTTTAGTTGGTGTGCTGTGTCAGGATTCCTGCACAGATGTGGAAATGAATGGCAATTTGAACTATTTCTAGATCCTGACAAGTTGCTTTGATCAAACAGTAAAATACTCCATTGTTCAGGTCCAGATTCATGTGACTAAATATATTGTTGTTGTGATTCACAAACAATAAACTGAGGCTTGATACTGTTGAAATTTATTTTGCTTAAGAAATTTCAAAATGTTTTGTAAAAAGAGTCATTACATGTGAATATTGTCATAATGCACTTTTTTTGCACTAAAACAAAATGATAAAATTTGGATTTGTCTGTATAGCGGTTTTTATGGTGTGATGTTACTGGTCCGGCCCACTTGAGATCATGTTGGGCTGAATGCGGCCACTGAACTAAAATGACTTTGACACCCCTAGTCTACGGGAATAATCAGCAAAAGATAATCAGTCATTAGCTGCAACTAAATGTAAGACTGGATCCTTAACTGAGCCAACAGAACCTCATCGGATCGTATGAACCTACCATCACTGTTGATGATGTGGAGAAGCAGCTTCAGGTAGTTCTGGGTTTGCTCCACCAGGTCCCACGACTGAACACCAAACACACACACAGAGTAAAAACACACTGCTTTTACAACAGAGAAATAAAGGCATTAAGTGCAGTGGGGTTATATTTTGTATTAAGTCATCCTCCACCCCACTGGGGGGCACTATTGTTCTATACATACTGAATGAGGTTGTTCAAGTTCTTCATTTAACAAAATCAAATATTAAAACCTGGATCTCTATGATTTTTAAGTCATGCACAATCATATTATTCACATTTTGGCACCATTTAGCTTCACAGATGTGGATTATAAAACAGTATGTGGGTTTCAACGGCTGCACTATCATTATTACCCACTTCATAAGCAAAGTACTTTTCAGGCTGGACAACAGATGGCACTGAAACATCACAAATACTACAAAGCATAACTTTGTTACACCTGTTACAAAGTGGAGACAACAAACAAAAGAACAGACAGAGAATAGAAAATGAATCATAAGAAAAAGAGAAGATGAGAGCGATGAGGAGGACACAAAAAACTAAACAGAAGAGTTCACCTGGTACTGAGTCCAGTCAATGTTCAAGTTCTGAGTAAAGCATACAGGGATTGTCAAAGGAGCATCCACATAGTCCTGTAAGGATTGAAATTAATGCAAAAGTTAAAATAAATGCAATAGAAACATGTTCTCATCACACACTGAGCTGACTGTTAGAACAGACGCTGTACCTGATTCCAGTTGAAGACCAGACCTTCAGCGGTGTAGTCTCTGTCTTTGTAGTCTTTAAAAAACTCACACCCTGAAAGAGGCAGAGAAAAGCAAATTCACACACAGTAATCATCAACTATATGGAAAGCAAGGCATCGAATGACACAGGGATTAAAACTACTGCCTCCAAACACATTTTCTGATGGGTCAACTCATTGCTTCATTGCATTTTTTTGGTCATTTAGAGTTTGTGCTGCGTAAATCTAGAGCACAGTTTATTTTACAATGTTGAATATCTGATCAAACGGCTGCTACAAGTTCAAACCTTACTTCAATCTAGAAAGGTAAACGTCATAACATTCAAACTAAAATCACTGTGCATCTAATTGCTCTGCTTAGAGATTAATTTTTATCAAACCATATCACATAGAAAGACAGTTTTGATCCTAAATTTGAGTTTTTTGTTATCAAGATATGGACTCAGTGGGACTTTTATTACTGTAAAAGCCAACGCTCTACAGTGCAGTTGAAGATCTGACTGGTCTTTTGGAATAAGTCTAAACGTTTCCATTTCCTCCAGTGTGGGAATGTAAACACAGTAGTAGCACTCAAACCAAAATTCAATTCAATTGTATTTATATAGCACAAATTCACATCATGTCACCTCACAGCACTTAGCACAGTAATGTACACACCTTATGAATAATAAACAGAACAGAAAACCCTGTACATCTAATTGGTTTGTTTAGAGACTGCTTTTCATCAAATCATATACAGAAAATGACAGTTTTGATCCTAAATTTTAGTTTTTTGTGACCAAGACTGCAGTGAGTGGGACTTTTATTACTGTAAAAGAGTAATAAGTTCTACTGATATCAGCTGATTTACAAGGTTTGACATCTTCTCATGGTGTTCGGCACACTTTGTTATGCAGTGATGTAGCTGCAATAAGTGCATTTAACTTCTATAGAAAGAAGAACTGGATGGCATGTAGAATGGCCGTTAGCCGATCATGTGATAAAAGCCAATACTGCATTATAAACTAGTATTTCTAGTGGAGTGACTGAAAAGGCTGCTGGGTACCTGGGTAAGGCACAGACAGCAAGGTAAAGTCTGCATAGCGTTGAGCCTTGTCCACCTTCTCAGAGGACGTCACACTGCAGAGAGAAAGACACAAAGATGAGATCCATGATTGGCAAAAATTACAAAAGCACCCATTCTACACAATAAACTGCCATTTAAGTTGCCATAATGGTTAACAAATAACATTTTATATCCATTATGAGGTATCGGCTCCACAAGACTTCTCGATGTGTCCTGTAGTATCTGGTATCTAATACACAACATAATCAGTCTTTATTTCATCTGTGTGCGGTCAGAATATTTTTGGCTCATCAGTTTAAGTTGGTGTATACGCAAGAATAAACTCTCAAAGCAACAAAGTACGGCTCCGTTTCATTTTAACAGTATGAACAGATGCTCTGTTGTTGCAATGACGAAGCCACGTCATTGAGCTGGTAGGTAACAGAGTGTTCTGTAGTAGCAGTTATTAAATTCTGGGGCCACAGCCACACACTGATTTAATAAGTGAACTACTTTGTAGGGCTGGACCCGAATATTCAGTCGTGACGGTGGTATCCGAATATTAATTTTGAGACCAGAATATTCGCCCCTACCCCCCGTCAGACGTTACAGAGCGGACCGAATACTCGGACATTCGTCATTAATCGGGGCCAAATATCCGAAGCCCAGAATCTGCTAATCAGGCCAGCCTTACTACTTTGAGCTGTAGAAGGCAGTTTTTAAGGTAAGCGGTTAGTTGTTTCTTGGTGAAATACATGCTTGGGGTCTTAGTTAACATTACCTAAGAATACATATTTGCACAAGCTTCTTCATTAAACTTTTAATCAAATAAATACTCATTTTGGGACTCACTGGTTAATCATTTCAACTGATGTGCTGCGAGTCACAAAATATTTTCTGCCAGGACAATAAATAGGACAAACAGAAATAGGTGGTCCCGCTTTGCATTTAGTGTTTCCTGTAATTCAGAATTAAAAGTCACATCAGTAATGAGTTACGTCGAGCTTCAGCTTGCTACTTCATAGCATGGCGGTTCTGTTTGCTACTATTACGAGCCATTCTTTTCCTCAGTGTTTTTCCCTGGTCTCCTACCTGCTCCTTCATCATTCATTATGTATTTTCAGCCAAAATGATCTGCTTAAGTGTATCTCAGAATAGTGCAGTACCATCTGCTCCATGTGTAACCTAACAGCTGCCATCAACAACTGCAGTGGTTTAGCTTCTAAAACGCACACAATGATGTGACAGTGATTACCCTGCACTAAAAACAAAGAGCTGGATAAAGCTAAAGTAAATCTCAAGACTCCCTGGTCTAAATGTTGTACAGCACTTTGCGCTGTTTTTTTGTATGAAAAGTGCTTTATAAATAAAGTTTGATTTGATTTGATTTGATTTAGAAATAATCACATCATTCTGCATTTAGCCGGCCTCCTCCTAACTCAATTGGTGGCGAACACTTGTGTAGTCAGAAGTCAGATCAGATGCTTTCCAAAAGCTTTGCTTTCAACAAACTCCAGAGGAAATAGTGACCCAGATAGCAGGCAGAGTGTGAATGAATTAGTCCGTGCTGTTCCTTACTTTAGGCCAAACTTAACCTTCTTGTTCTCCACCATCAGGTCACAGATGTAGCGAACCGAGAGGTAACGTAGCAGCTTAATGTCGTGGCCTCGAACCTTGTCGAAGAGCTGGGAGTCCCCATTCCTGATGGAGCGGAGACAAGAAAATTTTAATGAAAGAAAGAAAATTTGATGTAATTGACATGGAAGAGCCGCATCTCAGTAACGGTAACATCATACTTTAAGGCAACTTCATTGTTGCCTTTTGAAGACCTCTTTAATACCAGTTTGACCATCTCAAGCCTATGGATGAACGATTAATGGACTGTAAATTGAACTCGTTATAAAACAATATCATTTTTAGGACATGCATGATGCAGCCTGTCTGACCCAGGCATTTAACTGTTACCAGTCAAATTCATTCAATATTACATGTCTACCCCCCTTGTAACTATGTAAAAGAAAACATATATACGAAGGAAAACCAGCAGGGATTAAATACACTTTAATAATTTGTTACATTACATTTTGATTTTAACAATAATACTGTGTGCCTTCACTGAATTTGTGCATGTTAATAAATAACAGAGCAGAGGGTTGCTCTGACCAATCAAAAATAATTCATTCTTTTTGGAGTTATGACAATTAGTTGAATAATATTCTAAACACAAGGAAAGTTACATGTAAAGATTTTGATAACTGTTTGTGTTCCAGTAATTAAGTGAGAAAATTTGGTAAACATTAGCTGGTTTTAGCTAAAAATGTGCAGATTTTTGTGGAAGATGACGGTAAATGACAGAAAAAACAGAAGGCAAAAGACAAATTTTCAGATGTTTAGCAATTTAGATTTAAGTTTTATAACTCCTAGTATGTCCTTTCTTGAAGGAAACTGAATAAAGTGCGTTTTTATTAATCTGGTGAAGGGGTTCGATTACCTGACTGCACTGTCATCCTCTGGAACCTCCTCTGACTCCGTCCACGTGTCATCACTGCCCCCTACAAAACACAGAGGTGGGAAAAGATCAGAGTGAAGCAAACCTCCACAAAATGAGGCTACAAGAAGTCCCAATTAAAAAAGAGAAAAAAATCTTACAAATTTACAACAGAAATGTCAAATAGGACTTCTGCAGAGTTCATCTATTTAAATTTAAAATCCCTCTCAGGTCATTAATTTAATCCCTAAAATGGAATTAAACCTTTCAACAAAACATATAATGAATATAAAATAGAAGAAATGTCATTATTGATCTCAGAGTCCTACAGCAGCTGACAGGAGAATGTAGTAAAGCTCAACTGATAAATCAGCTGGAAAACAGAAAAGACATGTTTGAATATGGTTTGCTCATCAGAGAGCAGAAAATAATTTTTATGGGAAACGATCCCACTTAGTACATATTGTAATCACAACATTTAGGGTCAAATGCAAGGACTATATATATATATTAAAAAAATGCACTCATGGTGAAAAAAAATAATAATAAATAACATTCGCTGATAAACAGTATTTCATCAGACTTTTCTAATACTCAAAAGATTCACATCTGTTCACTGTCTGTTTCGTTCATTTTTACAACACCGCAAAAGTTCAAGATCTACTTCTTCATTCTGACAATACTCTGGACTCCATTATAGGACTGTTTTCTAGTCTGTAAACGAAGGACGTCGAGGACACACATGCAAGCTTTCTTCTGATCACGTGGCTGACTGTTAAACTGATGCACTGACAAATATATTATCATATCTATCATATCATTATTAGAATTTGTACATTACCAGTCAAAAGTTTGAACACACTTTCCCATTCAATGGTTTTTATTTAATTATTTTATGTGTTGTTGATTAATACTGAAGACATCAAAACTATAAAAGAATACAGATGGAATTATGCTGTAAACAACAAAGTGTTAATCTACAGTATAACGTAAAGAATAATACGAATAAATAAAAAGCATCGAATGATAAGGTGTGTCCAAAGTGGTAGTGTGTATTATCTCACTCAATTACAGGAACATTTTTATAGTTAAGTATATGTAAACAGCAGTAGATCTGCTGCACCGATTTCTCACCTGCAGCACCTAATTTGCATTCACAACTAGAAACATTGACAAGAGAGCTGATGAACAAAGTTTGACATCTTTTCCTGACACTTTTGTTGTTGCTTTAAAGGACCACCAAAGCCACATCCTTCATGTAGCCCCGTCCACAACGACTGTGGTTGGTTTAAAGAATTAGCAACGAGCCAGATAGTCTTTTCCCCTTTAGCAGAACGATACTGAGCTGCAGCCAAACCACTATGTTCCACAGAATGGGCTGGCTAATTGAGGCTCGATGTGATGAGATACTAGTAAAAGTGTTTTAAAGGAAAGCATCTGACAGACAAATGAAAGAAATATAAATGAACTTGGTCAACAAGCTGCTCTACTTGGCATAATTTGTGGATAGTTCTCAAAAGCATTAAACGTGTATTTTTTTTTTTTTAAATGAGGAAACAAAGGGGAGTTTACAAGCTTGTGGCCATCTGTCAGCTTGATGCAGGCTAATTATTTCTTTATTTACAGTCACAGATTGTTTCTGTTTTAGGCTTGATATCTGAAATTCTAATTTAGAGGGATTAAATGCATTGAGTAAAATGAGTCACACTCAATATGTAGTTAATTTGTTTAAAACTCGAAATAAGTTCATTTCATACACTTTATCCAGTCATTTAAAAAGAGCCGTCTTGGCATGGCAAGCAGAGTGAGGTTTTATTTCCTTCTAATGGCACAAAAATGGATCTGAAAACATCAGATATAACTTAAAGGGTAACTCCAATGTATTTAAAATGAGTTTTACGTTCAACTCTATTGGTCAAGTAAGTCATTTCTGAGAAAAAATTTGAATAATGATGTTGGAAACAGGGGCTAGTAATGTGTCATCATACTACAATGTTCTAGAAAAAGACACACTTCTGTAATATTGTGGTGATTCTTAATGAAACCGAACCTCAGTCATTTAAAGAATCACTCAGTCCCAGAAAGAACATTTTAACATTTGTCATCTGACAGGTGCAGCAACTATTCCCAGGTCAGAATCTGTGAACTGAAACCTAGCATGGAAAATCAGTCGACCAGAGCTTCCCCTATTTGCCCTAAAATTAAGTTGCGTGTGCTTTTGTGAACCATTTACCTGAGAAGATGTAGTTGTAGCCCGTGCGTCCGTACAGCTCCCCCCAGCCTGCCAGAGTGGACGACCGGCATATATGCTGCAAACGAGGAAGAAACGATGCGGGATCTGACTGTTGTTGCAACAATCATTATCTCAACAACAGAGAAAAACAAAGAAGTTGCGGCAACAGAACACCTTAGAAAGCTTTCTTAAATGTCATAACAAATACGATAAAGTTTCGATTCAGCTAAGCTTTGGTTTCTGTAAGAGGAACTGAGACCGCGCTTGTTTCAGTTTTAACATTTCAAGGAGCAATCACAGTGAGGTGTAGATTTACAGGCTTTTGACCATTCAAAGTCCAAAAATTATTTTCTTACAGCTGCTTTTGGTTTCTACTATGATCAACAGCCAGTCTTAAGGACATTTCCAGAAGACTTACAATAAATCTATGAAAAAAATAAATAAATGCATGATTGTTTGTGACAAAGATAGATGTGCTTCAATCATTCCTCTATAGAAAATTAAGAGTTGTTGGAGTCACTGGAAACTCAAGACTGCCAATGATATGCATGATCTTTACATATATATGTAAACTTTTGTTTGTGATAGTCAGTACATCCTCCAGCAGACGAGAATTATTCTTCCTGAAAATACCATGACTATAGTAGACGCTGGCATAGGAGATGCTTATTTATTGTGCCTGTCTAGTAAGTAGAATTTATTTATATAGCACCTTTCACATATAAAATCACAAAGTGCTTTACAAGCAAAATACAACAAGGATAAAAGCAAAAACAATAATGGTAAAGGTATTAAACTGTTAAAACAGGGGTCAGCAGCTAAAATAAAGTGCATTAAAACAATAAATAAAATAAAGCAGTTACAGGTCAAAAAAGGCCTGTCGGAATAAAAACGTCTACAGCTGCCTCCTAAAAGCTTCACAGAAGTCGACCGAGCTCAGCTGTAGAGGAAGAGCATTCTACAGTTTTGGTGCAAAAGCTTGGAAAGCACAGTCACCACGGGTTTTATACGTGAAGGACAGCAAGAAATTTTTATTGACTTGATCTGAGAGCTCTATTTGGGACGTAGAGCTGACGGAGGTCGGAGATATACTGTGGCGATTGGCCACGGAAAGCCTTAAAAGTAATCATCAGTATTTTAAAATGTACTCGAAAACTGATGGGGAGCCAGTGAGGAGTGAACAGGACTGAGGTGATGTGAGATGAATACGATTAAGAGAGGATTGATTTAAACAGGTATAAAGTGCGTTACAATAATCTAAACAGGATGAAATAAAAGCATATAAAGTCATCTCCAGTTCCACTTTGGATACCGTGGATTTTAACTTGGCTACTTTATGTTTTGTGGGATATTTTATTGTTTGGGGTTTTTTTGCATTTAAAAAATTATTGTTTTTTTTTTTTTTTTTTTTATTGTGAACCCTTGTGTAGCTGCTGCATAACAAATCACCCTTCAAAGGACAAATGATAAAGTTGAAGGAAATACCTTGCCATTGTAGAGGATGACCGGACAGACGAACCTCCCTCTGCAGCGAGCCAGCTTACTCCGGTTCACCAGATCCTGCAACTTACTGATCTGCACTGTGCTCTCAAATCTGCTGGAACAAACCACCACATTGTGTCCATGTTAGTCTACTAACCACTTAATTTAATCTGAAACCATTTGTGACAACACAGCAAAAATCAGCAGACAAAAACCTGACACTTTAAAATCGTCAACTGTTCTCACCGACACAGATGTAGGTCACAGTTAAGTGGAGCATTCAGCTTTGGCAACAAATAAACTTTACAACATCTGATTCTATCATTAGCCTCACTAACGTACATCTTTACTGCCTGCTCCAGGGTCAAATAAGTTTAGGTGCGGCATTCTTGAACGTCAAAGATAATAAAGAGTGAAGTGACAAATCTGCCAAAGGTTTTTGTGGCAGGATGGTAATAAAATGTTACGAGTCAAACAATCCGCAGCTCACTCAGCATGCCATTAACCCCATTTTCCATTCATGTTGGTCCATCATATCAGTTCTGCATTATTTGTCTGCGTGTCTGGCATTCCAACATGCAAAGCTGTTCAACTTACAGTGGAATTTACAGTGGAATATGCAGTACAGTTTATTGTCAAAGGGATAAATAATATCCCCCCAGCAAGTTTCGTATCCTAAACGGGTTCTAAGCTTATTTTCCAGAAAATTTACAGTACGTGATGCAATCCAAAAGATTCGGTGCACGGAGCGCGTCGTGGTCATGAGCATGCAATGTGGGAAGTCAGGAGGCTGCACGATAGTGTAACCAGTGCAACTGAAGCAGAGAGCAAACACCACATTCTGTGTCAGCCTTCATGCCGACAGTCATCACTGGTGATTTGAGATGTGTCTGCTGCTACCACGAAAGAAGACTCAGCAGTTTCCACAGGACTACAATAAAGAATGCTTGTCGTTTCTTACACGTTCACAGGGTTGTGCATTGTGAATTTAGCGTCCGAGAGCGAGCATTTAGTAAAAATGGCCTACAGTGTGCTGTGGGTGCATCAACGCACAGTGATTCTGCACCCACACCACTTGTATAATTTATTTAACACTCTGTGACCGCTTTCTCTCCCCCAGAATGAAATTCAAGTTGAAGAGATTTGCCGCTAAGTTTAGGAAATCTAGCGCCTGACATTAGACGGAACGGGACATCCAGGGATCATGTGAAGAGTTTTATTTTCAGGATTTTTTTTTTTTTTTTTTTTTACTTCATCTCAATTCCGGTGCTGCAAGGAATCACTGAAATGTTGTTTTTCAGTTTTATAGGTTGACCCACTGGAAATTACGAACAGCATATGAAATGAGGTTTGCGTACAAATGAGGGGATTTGGCAAACGAGTCCTTCGTACTACAGCATGTGAAGCATTTGAGGTAAAGAATGCTTTTGCTCCTGTGGTGAAGCACGGATTATATTTCCAGGAATACGCTGGGAAAATAGCTCAGCTGCATTAACCAGCGGAGAAAAAGAAGGATTTATTGAATCACGGCGTATTACTTCCTATTTCCAGCTTCAAAGTAACCTCATGTGACAGTAGAGTCACTTCATTCCTCCGCTGCCTGCATGCTTTCAGGCTGGATATAGAGGCTGCCCTTTGCTCCGTGCACCAACGTAAGGTGAGCATGGTCAGCAGAGAGACACAAACAAACAAGAGCAGTAATTGGTAACCGAGCGGCATGGACTTTGTATCAGAAAAGGATGGGATTGATTGAGCAGTGCAGAAATACCTGTCTCGCTCCACATCTGTGCATTCATACTCCAGGAAAACTATCTGGCGGGGGTAGTGGCCACACACTTCTCCATTGATGTTATGGATGACACTGTACTTGTAATCTCTGGCAAACAGCTCCAGACAACGCTTCTCTATTGCCTCCACCTGACAGAGGGGGAAAAGAACATTGTTATCGATCTTATTGGTTTCTTCTAGATCAAAGTAAATAGTCTAAACAGTTTTGAAATTATCAGTGCCTGAAAAAGATAATCAGAAGGTTTGGGTTGATCCCAGCAAAATTGTCCGAATTCATCGTTACAAACTGCATTATTATATTTAACACTGAACAAGTATCTAGGAATTTGTAATTTATTAAGCTATTTCATCACTGTTTGCTTGATTTCTATATTTTTGACGGCAAAACACAACTCTTGCCAGTTATCAAACCTCAATTTATCCCCTATGATATGAGAAAAAAAACCATGAGTTGAGCTAAAAGCTTAGTAGCTATTTGTGGCAAATCTTGATTCAGTTTCCTATAATTATCTGTAAGGTGGATAAATATCTGCTACTAAAACAATAAGCTAGTGTACTGCATTGACAAATTAGTACTGTTTAACTTTAAAAATACATACTGAGTGCATTAGTGAGGTGTTTGATGAAACTTTAATGGTAGAAAAATCTATGATTTGATTTATTTTGTGCATTAGTGAGCAAGATTAGAGACTGCACACACAATAAGCTCATGTTCTTTACTGATTACAGCTTACATAAAACTGTCTGTACTTTCATTATCGATCACCTTATGTCTTGATCATCCTTGCATTCAAACACGAGTAATAAGTAAAATAAAGCATAAGCTCCTTATCGATTCTGGACTTTTCTTCTCTTTGTGTAATTAGAGTCACACCGTGGTAAAGATGTTCTTGACCTTCCTATTCCTCAGAACTAATACAACTCTTAGCAAATTATAAAACACATCATTTCCCACAATACATGTTTTGTCAACTGCTCTCCAAAGAGACAACATAACCAGCACTGACTTTGAACAAAAACACTAAATGTAAGAAAATGTGACTGTTCGTAATAGATTGAGCACTATATCTTACCCGAGGAGTGACTTCCTTCGCTCTGTACTGTGTCTTTGAAAATAAATCTATCAAATCCGCTATTTCCTCGCTCTTCCTGACCGACAGTCCGTAGGCCGTGAAGCCGCCGGCCGCGGAGGGGGAGGCGGCCATCATAGCGCCTCGACCCGCTGCGGTGGCCTCTAGCCGCACTCGACCTCCTTCAAACACCGCAGAGCCTTGTCCTGTAGAACGGGAAGACCGACCAGGCCATCCCTTCCCAGCCAGCTTTTTCCTGACTGCCCGCTTGAGGGGGCCGGACCCGGGGAGCCTTCCGGAATTCAGGGCACCGGCAGGCTGCTCCACTCAAACACAAGCCGACACAGCCCTCTCAGCCGGCCACTCGCACAACACCGCCGCGGCCGCTGCTAACTAGCTCCCGGAGTTAGCACGACTCGCTACCAGGCTAGCTCCTTAAGGTGTAGCTTTTCCACAAACTCAAAACCCTCGTGAATTCATTTGAGTCAAATTCAAACCTTTGTTGTCCTCCACATTACGACAAAACGGGTTTCTGACATGAGTTTAAACCGCTGCCCGTCTCTCCACGCCAGCACCAGCTAACTGAACTCCGGTCACCCGGAGTCAGGACACCCCGAGGATCCTTCCCCGGCCTTCTCACGTTTCCTCAATGTCACGGCTTCATGTCTCCGTTTTCAGCACGACCATGACAGTAAACGGATTAAAGACATACAGCAGTGAATGCCGTCGCTGCAGGGTCTCAGTGCTGCATATGTTGTTGTGAATGACAGATCCAGCGGAGCAGCGCGGTGTTGCAATCCGTGTTCTCCGGTCTGAAGGTACAACAGGCGGTAAACAGGAAGCAGGCGCCACCACGTGACTGCCATCTCCCCCCCTTTAAATGACGTGTGCTGAGGCTGATGATTGGACTCAGTATGGGAAGTACAAAGTGCCAAAATTCTCCTCTGTATAGACACACTTCAATTAAATCAGAATTTCAATGTAAAACGCTACCTAAAGCCAATTAAATGCTCTGAAGTTCAAATAATATGACTTAAGACATTTTATACATCATCAAAAACCAAAAACGTGTTTCTTCTTGGGGTGCTCCAATTACAACAAGAAAAGCACTCAGAGAGGGCAGTACTCTGCCAAGGCTGTTCAGTCGATGGTGATTTCCGATGGATGAAATCTTTTTTTTTTTTTTTTAAATTCATGGTCTGCAACGGTTGATTTGTTGTAGGATCGCAATTGTGATCGTCAGCAGGCAGCTGACGTAGTGTTCACTTGTTGTCATGGTTACAGTGTGGCCGTGCTGCATTGTTGCAATGATACAGAACTCTTCGACAAATCCGTGGATCCAGACTATAAGCCGTATCACTGCCAAAATCTAATCAATTGGTTCTGGTTCCCTAAAAAAAATCATCGAAATCCGTTTTTAAGTAATGTTGCTAAAAGACAAATAGACAGACAAACCTAATTTTAACCCTAACATAGATGTTTATCTTGTCTTGAAGTGCTTTACACATCATCAAAAGCCGAAAAAGTGCAGCTTTTTACAGAGCTCTGATTACTATGTAGTGTTTCACACAGACAGACGATGCTTTTTATGCTGTCTAGACTCTGCAGGCTGTGGATTATGAAATATTACCTTTGTTTGCGTGTGGTTCACATAGCAAAATGTTTTTTTAGGCTGTCAAAAGTTAAGAAAATACAATAAGATGCAATACAATATGATATGATACAAAACAACAGGATAAGCCTTTATTAATCCCACAGTGGGGAAATTTGCATTGTTACAACAGCTAATAATTAAACAAATACCAGTAGAAGAATGAAGAAACAAAAAAAACGTGCATGCGTGCTGGTTCAGACTGTTAAAATTCCTCTAGTTGTAGAAATAGCAATGTTGCACATACTGATGATATTTTACTGATTTGTTCATGAGCAGAAATACTAATAGTATGGTATGATAGTACAATATAAACTTGTGCAGATTTCTCCGTAAGTTGAAAAATAATGATATTGCTTACATTCTTGTAGATGCAGGAAACCTGATGTTGCACAGACAGAGTTTTTAAAAGTGTAAAATATTTATAATTCACAGCTTTGAATATGTTTATATGGCACCAAAATGAAATAAAATATTAAGTTACAGTATGGAATGCTGGAAGGGCCATAATTCACCTCTATATGCATGCAAATTTCTAATATCAAATATAATTAAAAATTTTATACACTTTTGGCCTTTTCTATGGACCTCCAGTACAACCAAAAATGGGCTTTTGAGATTTGTTGACTGAATAATATTGGGGAAGACTGATGAGGGAAACCTAGAGTGAAGTGGTCAGTGACTTTTGAAAGAGCTTTTTGTTTCTTTATTTGTTAGAACATTTGATGTTGTTCTATGTTTAGTAATTGATTTACTAGTGTGACTTGTGGTTGCCTAGTTAGCAGAGGCAGAATGTGTGTGAAGTCTAATTCTAATGCAGTAGCAACAGTTGTCCTCAGGTGAGTTTGGTATTTCCTGACAGCTCCTGAACACACCACTATAGAACTGGGTGGACTCCTCCCATGTTTCAGCCTCTGATTGAGGGGATTTAAACCACCTGTAGCATCATGGCTGACTTTTGTCTACTTCCTGGTTTCCACATGGGCTCCTCTGTCACTGTAAGGCAGGTGATGGAATCAGATTTAAAGATGTTTTTTGTTCATGTGTACAGAGTGATGAAGGAGCATTTGTTTGAGTGATTATGTTGGTGTCTGTTTGGCTGAGGTTTCTGACACCAAAGGCTTGTCTGCTTTTGTGTGATGTGAAAGCTGCTGGTCCCCCTCAAGTCTGCATAGCCAATACACCAATACATGTCACATTACATGTAATCAACTTTGTTATTATATTGGTAAAACTGATGATGACATTGCAGACGAATATTCTCTGGTGTAACAATTTGCCCGAGTAATGGATGACATGAGGAACTACTTTTGAACTTCACCCCCAACCAGGCCGGACTGGCAATCGGGAGAGGCGGGACTTTTCCTGGTGGCCTGCCTCCTTATTGGCCTGCCTGGACAGGCCAGCCACGGACTGGCAGGCCAATGAAAAAAGTTGATCGGCTTTTTGGCAGACAGGCGAGAGACAGCAGCGCTAGAAGCCTTACAGAGTACACGCCCACCCTCCTGTCACTCACACAAAGCAAGTGCTCTGAGCTCTAAATCAGAAGGATAAGGATTGGTCAAAGTGACATTTTTTAGAAGAAACGTGCCATGATTGGTTAGTTGCTTTATGGCCCGCCCCTTCATAGCGAAAACCATAGATATATATCTATGGCGAAAACGGGGAAGCATGCACTGCAGAGCGGTTATATGAGAGTGAGGCGAGAGAGTGGAAGGAGCATGGGCGTAACGGACGCGGAGTACGCGTGGGACGTGTCCCCCGCACTTTTCACATCTGTCCCCTCTGTCTCCCGCACTTTTTTCAGCCGTTACAACAGCTAAACCCGTTATTAGCATCCAGTAACGTGTTTTCCCGAGCCGTCTTTGAATGCACCATGAGCGCATGCGAACGCAGGTGTTCCAGAGGAGACGTGCTGCTGTGCTGAGCAGTGCTGAACGTGCGTCTGGAGTAATGTTTAGCAAACCAGCCAGAACCAGCAAGAAGCAAAAAACTTTACACAGTTTTTTCCAAACAAACCGTGTAAGTTGTGTGACCTTGTTGGATGCAAACAATGTTAGACCTGTTAGCTAAATGATGACAAGGTAAAACGTGGCAATATATCAATATGTTAAGCTAGTTAACAATAATTTAAATGTGGTTGCCTCTGTTACATTACTGCTAATTAGTTTATTCTTGGAATAAACCCAGTCCTCTTTCATTTCTGGGCAGAAGATGTGCTCACAATTGCTCTCCATGTATTTAAGTCTTTTGGTCCCAAAAGAGGAGAGTCAGGGAGGAGAAAAAAAGAATAGGCTATCTATGGTATAATTTTACAACTATTTTTTACTCCTCTTTCTAATTCTATCTCAGAATTTTGATTTTCAGATTTTTTAATGATTATTTCCATAACAAAGAGCAGAGTCAGGCAGGAGATGGACCAGAGGCAGCGGCCAGCAGTAATGTTGACCATGCAGGGTCTGCAGAGGTGAAAAAAATATATAAGTGGCTGAGAAAAAAATATGTATCTATGGGTTAAAGTGATTTTGAGGTTAAATTCTACTGCAGTTTTTACTCTTCCTAATGCTATTTCGGAATTTTTCTTACCACATTTTTTATGTTTATTGCCATAACAGAAAGAGCAGAGTCAGGGAGGAGATGGATCAGAGGCCAGCAGCAGGGACAAGGATGTAGGGTCTTTACAGGTAAGGAGAGATTATAACTTCCTGAAAATAAGATATCTATTGCAGGGAGAAACCAGGCAGTACTGATCATTTCATGTTCAGTGTTTGGCACCTTTGGCTACTTGTCCAGTAGATGTTCAAGGGACATTGTTGTCAACTCAACTAGAGTTTGGCCACTAAAACTTTAGATTTTATAGTTTAAAGTTTTATAGTTTAAAGTACTAGTCTAGTTGGTCCCCTGGTATTGTACTGTGGCTGTTAGGGATTGTGTGGTTCTTTACCCACTAAGGACGGTGCAATTAAATGTAAGAGAATGATAAATTGCTCTGAAAAATTTGTCCCCCTCACTTCTGAGATGGTGGTTACGCCCATGGGAAGGAGCGAAGATTATGGAGCACCCTTACTTCAAGTAAGTTTACAAACGGTCGGTTCTTCTCACAAATGCATCATCAGACTTCAACTCCAAAATATAATAAAAAATGATTGGTATATTATTGATTTGCTTGGCTATATTAGAAAACTTTGTTTCATTTTGTCAGTTGCAACTTGACTTACAATTTTCAGTTATAAAATGAACATTGGTGTTTGCATATACTATTAGCTATGACCAGCTGACATCTAAATGATTTGCTGACAAAATAATATATATTTTTTTAATTCCACATGCTATATAAATAATAGGAAAAGGATAACATTGGAAAAATTGGTGAGGGTAGTGAAGACATTACAGAAGAGAAAAATACTGGACTGTATGGAGCTGTCGTTATGGTTGTGTTTAATAGACTTACTGTCTGTTTAGTAGTGTTGTAATTGCTATAACATAACTGTAAAAGGCATATTTTTGGAAGGAAAAAAACAAACTTTTGGTGCATTGTCCCACGTGACACCTTGCGGTGGCGGAAGTGGCCTGACTGATTGGAAATCTCCCGGCCTGAATTTCTTTCCCAGTCCGGCCCTGCCCCCAACAGATTTCTTCACTTTTCATACCTGCTGTCTTGAGAAGAAACTGATGCTGACTCAAGTAGCATCACTTAAGGTCATTTATCAGACTTTACACAGCTGATTTTGGAGGTTTTATTTAAACCCTTTTACCTATACACTACTGTTCAAAAGTTTGGATTCATCCAGACAATTTCACATTTTCCATGAAAAGTCACACTTTAATTCATGTGCTAACATAATTGCACAAGGGTTTTCTAAATATCAGTGAGCCTTTCAACACCATTAGCTAACACAATGTAGCATTAGAACACAGGAGTGATGGTTGCTGGAAATGTTCCTCTGTACCCCGATGTAGATATTCCATTAAAAATCATCCATTTTCAGCTAGAATAATTATTTACCACAATGTCTACACTGTTTGTCTGATTAATTGAATGTTGTCTTCATTGAAAAAAAATTGCTATTCTTTCAAAAATAAGTACATTTCTAAGTGACTCCAAACTTTTGAACACTAGTGTACATTAGCACAACCCAACACCTGGTACCATACTTTACCTGGTAAAATCTACAGAGTTTCCCTTTAAGAATAGGAAAAGGTCAAACCTATTCATGACTGATTTCTTCCACTCTGGTTTCTGACTAGTCAAAGGATAGAGTTCTTGTAAATTCTTTATTTTAACAGGTAAAATCTGTTGAGAACAATTTCTCATTTACAATGATGACCTGACAAGAGGCCCAGTTCAAAATGTTGCTGCTGGTCTACAAAGCACTGAATGGTCTTGAATGAAAATACATCCTGGACTTGTTAGCTCCATATGAAGCAGCCAGAGCCCTCGGGTCATCAGCGACAGGTTTATTGTGTGTTCCCACAATCAGAACTAAAAACAGTGAAGCAACATTCGGCTTTTATGCTCCTCACCTGTGGAATAAACTTCCTGAAAGTTCCTGAAGGTCTGCTTAAATGGTCGACTTTTTAAAATCAGGCCTCAAAACCATGTTGTTTAATGTAACTTTCTCTTAGCTATCAAATCTGTTTTCTTGATTTTTAAGGAACTTTTATGATTTTAATGTCTTAATGTCTACTTTTAAATCATCTTTATAAAGTTCTGCGATGTATTTCTTCGCCATCGTAGAGCATCTTGAATTGTCTTGTGTATGAATTATGCTTTACAAATAAACTTGCCTTCCCTTCTTCCAATAGAAAATATAATGAAAACACTATATGTATATATATATATATATATGTATATATATATATATATATATATATAGAGAGAGAGAGAGAGAGAGAGAGAGAGAGAGAGAGAGAGAGAGAGAGAGAGAGAGAGAGAGAGAGAGAGAGAGAGAGAGAGAGAGAGAGAGAGAGAGAGAGAGAGAGAGAGAGAGAGAGAGAGAGAGAGAGAGAGAGAGAGAGAGAGAGACTCAAAAAAAATAAACGCAACACTTTTGTTTTTGCTCCCATTTTTTATGAGATGAACTCGAAGATCTAAAACTTTTCCCACATAGCATTTCTCTCAAATATTGTTCACAGATCTGTCTAAATCTGTGATAGTGAGCACTTCTCCTTTGCTGAGATAATCCGTCCCACCTCACAGGTGTGCCATGTCAAGATGCTGATTAGACACCATGATTAGTGCACAGGTGTCCATTCACCCATTCTCTATACACCGCTTTATCCTCACTAGGGTCGCAGGGGGTGCTGGAGCCTATCCCAGCTGACTCGGGTGAAGGCAGGGGACACCCTGGACAGCTCACCAGTCTGTCACAGGGCTACTTATACAGACACACAATCACACTCACATTCACACCTACGGACAATTTAGAGTAATCGATTAACCTCAGTATATATTTTTGGACTGTAGGAAGAAGCCGGAGTACCCGGAGAAAACCCACGCATGCACAGGGAGAACATGCAAACTCCATGCAGAAAGATCCCAGGTCCAGGCAGGGATTTGAACCAGGGATCTTCTTGCTGCAAGTTGAAAGTGCTAACCACTACTCCACTGTGCAGCCCCTAGTGCACAGGTGTGCCTTACATAAAACTGCACCTTTCAGAGTGGCCTTTTATTGTGGGCAGTCTAAGGCACACCTGTGCACTAATCATGGTGTCTAATCAGCATCTTGATATGACACACCTGTGAGGTGGGATGGATTATCTCAGCAAAGGAGAAGTGCTCACTATCACAGATTTAGACAGATTTGTGAACAATATTTGAGAGAAATGGTGATATTGTGTATGTGGAAACAGTTTTAGATCTTTGAGTTCATCTCATAAAAAAATGGGAGCAAAAACAAAAGTGTTGCATTTATATTTTTGTTGAGTGTGTGTGTATATATAGTCTTAAGAGTGAGCTGAATCTAGTAGAACAAGTTGCATTGCAGTTACCCAGGCATAATCTATTTTATTAGTCTCGGAGGACTGCTTTATTCTCATGGGGAATATAAGTTAATCATGATATTAATTTATGCAGAAGATTGTGAAAGTCAAATTACAAACATATCCAACCCTGTGTGAATCAGCTGCATTAGAGCATGTCTCACTGTAATCTTTTAATATGCAGCTCGGTATAATCAAGCTGTTCTGATGTTAAACAGATTCAAATTTATACTATTGTCAAGAGCTGAACATGTAAAGTCAGAATAAGAAAAAAATCTAATATTTAGCAATAACAGTGTCATTTTCCTTAATATAAAGAACCAATTAGCCCTGATGTCTACCTCACATTGGTCAACAAATTTCCATTTTTGCATACATATATAAAAGAAAGGTATTATTTGAGCAGCTTTTAACAGATTTTGCTTATTTTCTTTCTTTGAACTGACCATCACCGTGATCTTCACAGTTTCTGGGGCTCTTCTTTGCTGTATTTCAGCTTTACATTTAAAAATAATAATTTAAATGTCACTTCCTTAAACTTTGCTGTCTTTAAAATTTAAGAGATATTTACACTTCCTGCCCTTTATTCATGTCAGCAATCATTTGAGCAGTGGTGCGTGTGTGATTGTGGCTGTGGAGGGAGAGTGTGTGTTTGTGCGTGTCTCTGTTGGTTTGTGCAATCACAAAAATGTGTGAGTGTGTGTGTGTTTTGTGTGTGTTTAGAGGTGGTTGGGGAGGCAGCATGAGGAGACAGAAGCAAACGGAGCGTATTAGAGAGGAAGAGGAGCCACAGCAGCCACAGTCATGGGCTCGTCGGTGCGCACAGCGTTGGACCACTGATTTATATATATTTACACACGTTTTTCCAGCACACAGGGTAAAATTTTCTCTGTGTTTTTTTGTCGTGTTTTATTGAGAGGAGCATGTCAAAGGCTGCGCCAGTGCTTGTTTCTGCTGGAGCTCTGTTCCTTTTCGGAGGATTCATCATCACCACCATCACCTCGGGGAAACTCCACGGAGCCGTCGCGTCTTGTCAGTGAAGCCTTTTTGGTTCTGAACGCAAAGCAGAGCGGACAGATCACCGTTAGATTATAAGGAGGAGGTGAAGGAGCCGACAGGAGACGATGCTGCTCGTCCCGACCGTCCGTGGAGGCTCTGAGCGGCTCCGGGAGCTCGACTGTCGGATCTTTACGCGCTGAGAGGAGCCTGTCAGGTGAATCACGCTTCGAGACTGAACTGATTGACTGATCAGAAGGGGGGAAGGAAAAGAGGAGGAGAGGAGGGGGGAGGGCGTGTGGATGTGAGACCATTTTTTTTTTTAATTTGAAAAAAAAAAGATCAACATCTGGATTTGCTGGTTGGTTCGAGAAGAGAAGGAAGGACGCGTCACTGGACCTTTCACTGGACCTTTTGGACATTTGTTGCAGGAGGATTGCTATTACATTCTTTTTGTACAATAATTTCCTTTCCTGCTCTATTCCCGAAAATAGAGGAGGATCCAGAGGAGAGAGGACACCAGGTTGACACAGGAGGGGTTGGGGGTGGGAGAGAAAAAATGCTGCCATCGCAGGAAGCCTCCAAAATCTACCATGACAACTACATGCGCAACTCCCGGGCCATCGGGGTCCTGTGGGCCATTTTCACCATCTGCTTGGCCATCATCAACGTGGTGGTCTTCATCCAGCCATACTGGATCGGCGACAGCGTCAGCACGCCACAAGCCGGATACTTCGGCTTGTTCCACTACTGCGTGGGCAACGGCAACTCCAACCGGGAGCTCTTGTGCCAGGGCAGCTTCTCCGACTTCGCCTCCATCCCTTCAGGAGCCTTCAAGGCTGCGTCGGTCTTCGTGCTCATGTCCATGGTGCTCATCCTCTCCTGCATCGGCTTCTTCGCGCTCTTCTTCTTCTGCAACACCGCCACGGTCTACAAGACGTGCGCCTGGATGCAGCTGCTATGCGGTAAGGACGGAGGACCCTTTGGGGTTGTTTTTGGGGGGGATGATTGAAGGAGGGGAGTCCTTCGAGGCTTTTGGGGTGTTGGAATCCCTCGAGAAGAGGAATATCAGGATCCCCATGTGTTCTAACCAACATTTGGTCTCTTTCTTAAATGCCACCATCCAGGGTCTCCACAGGAGCGCATTGGTCATTCTGCGCACGATGGACTGTCTCCTCTTTGAGCACACAGGTGCTCTAGAGCTTACAGTTAAGCTGAAATGTGATCCTGCTCTTGATGGGGAGCAAATATCAAAATCAGATCTCCAGAAATCCATCTGAAAGTCTTGTGAGGCGTTCAGGATCATCACTTGAGAGTCTGCGTGTCATTATCAAACTAAAATTATAATAGTCATCAGTCATCAACAAAAAGCCTTTTTAAAAGCCTTGATGTCAGACTCTGGTCTTCCCAAAACCATCGTTCTGACACTAGCTGTTGTTTTTCATTCCTGGTTGAAAGAAAGTGTCAGTATATGTAATTGTGTGGAATTATGATAATGAAATTACTTCAGCAGCGTTGCATCAAAGATCACTGCTTCTATTTCGGTTGCCATATCTGCCTCCCAGATTAGCCTACATTATGCATGATCTGCACATGCATTCCAGTAATATATCCCCACTCAGTGCCTTCGTTCGCCTGTGCAAAAGCGGAACAAATGCTGTGTAAAGGCTGCATTGTGTGTGTAATTGTATTAGGAGGTGCAATAAACTGTCAGATAGTCAGAGCTAAGTAGATTAGAGAGGGATGCATTGGTGGAAAGAGTCTGTTTCCATCAGTGTTGGGGGGATTATGTTGATGAAGCTTTGTCAGTATTGATCATTTTCTGGGAGATTCTTGCTTGAGTTTGGACTTCTAATCTTCTTTTGCGGTGCTTCATGTACACATACGCTGGCAGATGTTGTAGCAGTTACCTCCATTCATTCCCAAACTCTGCCATCAGAGCGTTGAACAGATTGTATCAGTTCAGGTGGAGTCTACAAGTGTCTCCCACCAGCTCAGCCGACATCAAAGAATCCCCCGGCGAATTCCCTAATCACACAAACTGCTAATTAACTTGACGTGATGCAGATGAAACTGGTCTCAAATGTGTTTGAAGAGACAGTGTGCCAGCGTTGGTGGCAAGTGGGAGATGGGTTTCACCGTGTTCAAGATATGAGCTTTAATTGGAGGTTTATTGAGTTTTCCTCTCTGCTCTCGGCACGATTATCTCACAAATCATCACTCCGAGCTTCTGCACTGAAAGGGTAACGCAGAGATGTTTGCGTGTGAAGAGGGAGAGGGTGGGGGTTAAATGTGCATCGGTCTGGAAGGGCTGACATTATCTGGGAGGAGGTATTGATGGCTAGATTATTTCTTCCTGCAAGGCAGTCGGAGTCTTGTGGATGGAGGCGGACTCAGGACCTTTAGAAAGCATCAACTTTATCTGACTCTCAGAGGGGAAAGGCACGAAAACAAAAAGAGCCACAGACAGATGGATTCAAAACCCGATAGATAGAGAAGGGAAAATGTGGAGCTAAAAAAAGTCCCAGAAATTCCATCCTACACTGGTAAATTATTTCCCAGCCTTTAGGTTAACTTGTCAGTTTCTTTTCCTCAGGTCTAAAATTCTAACAACTTTCTGTAGCACAAATCTATGGAGAGGAAGCTGGACTTTGACTGAATACTAGAGTTTGTTTCCCGTATCTTCTTTTTCTGTCAGGTTTTGGATAATTCAAACACTTTGGTTAACAAAGTGGGCAGCTTTTACTTTCCCCAGTTTTAACCAAGTGAATAATCTAAGCTAAACCAAAGCGCTTCGTGTTGACTGAACGTAAACACATTAACATGAATCATGCTATAGTTGTGATTAGCCGATATTATGAGTCATTCCACCTTAATTCACCAAATTAATTATAAAGTATGCATAAGACTGCATGTTTAAAGCTCTTATTGATGCCAATCACAGGGAAAAAAGCAACCTCTTTGAGTAACAAATCAAGGTTTTGTGGTAGGTGGAATATTGGAATTTAAAAAATGACATGGACATTTTTTTTAACCAAATTTGCACCATCATATAATTGGTTTGTATTACTCTGTCAAAGCAAGGTTGCACTATTTAAGATCACTTGTACATATCAACTGGCCTCAAAAATGTCAGGACTGTAGCTGCATTATTTCTCAAGTTATGATACTTCAATCGTGGATCTGCAGACTTGCACAAAGAAAAAATAGAAAAAAGGACATGACCCCACTTTCTTTGGGAATTTTTAACCAAAAACTATTACCTTTGACCCAAGATTTTGCACATGGCCAACTCAATAAAGATTCACCAGTCTAAAAAAAAAGACCTGTCAATTTGACTGTGATCAGGTATGGGGCGTTCGGTGAATTCACAGCTTACCCGTGTCCTCTCTGTGACCGTTGCTGGCTGTCTCGTGATCGAGGTCTTTGTGTACAGCAGCATGTTTTCTCATCAAGTGTTGCCTCAAGCTATTAGGCAACATTATTAAACACAGTTGTGTGTCCAGGGAGCTTTTAAATAGGCTCAGTGGAGCCCATCGCATCAGCATAAACTGAGTCAGCGTCTCCTCATAAAGCAACCTCGGCCACATCCAGAGGATGGATGTGAAACATTAGCAAAGCCTCAGCAGAGTTTAAGGGTGGACGTAATGGCAGAAGCTTTGCTGTGTGGTCCAAATTTAGCAAAGTTATATTTGCATATGAGAATATATATCAAATTTAATGTTGTGTTGATATTAGTTAATTAAAAGTAAAGTTAAATTAAAGTAGTGAGAATAGGTCCCTTGAGCTACCTTTTAGGCTGTAGCTGTAGTCATTTTTATTATGACGAATTTAACCTGTAACTCACTGAATTTTCATTGTTTCTTTTTCACCTATTGGAAAGTTAGACAACATTTCCAATAAACATTCATTACAAACAATTTTATGACTTATCACTGGTGAGTTATGGCCATTTTATAATCAGTTACATAAAACCCAAAATGTGTTCAAACCCCAGAAGTGAACATCTTGGCTAGCTGTATGGTTGGCTCTGGCTCATATGGTAGAGAAGTTGTGCATTATTGGCAGGGTTGCTGCTTAGATTACGGGTCACCCTGCATGCAGAAGTGTCCTTGGGAAAGACCTTGAACCGCAGGTTGCTCCTGATGGCGGGCCAGTATCTTTCTTGGCAGCTGTTGTTGTGTGAATGTGTGTTAACTTAATGGACTGATGTGCTTACAGTTTAAAGCAGAAAGCCGTTTCCTGTGAAGGAGTTGAAATAAACGTGCTATCTGCTCAGACCAGACAAATTAGCAACGTGCTGTTGAACATAGAGGAGCATTTAGAGTCTAAAGCAGTGACGCACGGATGACGAAGGAAAGTGAAAGAATAGAACTCTTAAAGTGACTCAAAGTGTCCAGTGGATGTATTTCCCATTTCAACTCCTACAAGTGATGCATCTGTAACTTTAAATACTTTTCCCAGTCATGTTTCAAAGTATTTGCTGTTGAAAAGGAACATTTTCTTTTAATGAAGTGCCACATTGATGACCTGCATCAGAGTTGGCAGAAGGTGGTCTGGGTAGATGGTGGGTTAATAAAGCACACTGCATTTACACTAGTCTGACTAACCGGATGTAGACTATGGGTAAAAACCTGCCATTGGAGTTCCCGTTTTCAAAATCCACTTCACTACGGGAAGCAAGAGCAACAACCTCTGAGCAGCAACTTATTGCATTGAAAGTTTCACTGTTTTTGACCGAAGAGGGCATGAAAATGTTCCTCCAAAAGACTAGTTTGAGGAAATACCAGGTTGCTTCCTTTGCTTAGCTTCACCGAAGACGATTGTGGTTGATTTGACAAACAAGCCAGTGCATTTTTCCCTTGTAGTAGAATGATTGTGAGGTGCAGCCAGACTATTATGTTATACAAAGTGGGCGGACTAAACAAAACTATTCTCACGCCAGAGACCAGGGTCACAGCCAGATGCCCGTTTAAAGATTTAAAGAACAAAGGTGCTTTGGATAAGGTTTTGAAAAGACGGTGTTTTTGGTTAAATGTGTCTTGTGTTACTTTGGACTTTTACTGTATAACAAGGCTGCCATCTTTCTCTAAGCTCATCTTAACCAAGGGTTGTGATTCTCTACATATAACCATAAAACCTGATAATACAGCAATGACTAAAATTATAAAAGTAGAAAAAGAACCCGAGTCATTAAAAAAAAAAATCAGTGCAGATTGACTTCAAATAGTTTGGATAATTTTTTTAATTTACAAATTAATGCTGACATTTATTCCTAAACTGAAAATTTCATTATTCATTTATTAAATACATGTTCCAATGCATCAATAGCAACCGGTATCTAAATGTAAAGGGGATGCAACCAGCAGTATTTCTGCAGTAAAATGTCATTTAAATTCAACAGCATTGATCCCTGTAGTTTCTGGATGCTCAAGTCTTCATTCCAGTTGTGAAAAGAGAGGCGCTACATGGCATTTCCATCAAACCCTTACCTCACCATTAATGCCTGTTAGCGTTGTTGAGTTTTCTCCCCTTCGCTGCCACAAAGGTTACATCTGACATCCTCTGGAGGAGGCTGACATAACGTGTAGGAAGATTTCAAATGGGATTCTCTGTTTATTCAGACTGGCTCTTCTCCCTTTCTTTTTTCCCCACCTACATTCCCTTCTTTAATTGTATTCCCAACATTAGTGTATCTGCCTCACAACTACTTTCTTTCATCCCTTGATTAATTTCTTCTGCTTCATCTGCTTCAGTCTTCTCAGCTTCCCCTGAGCCTGCTGGTGTTTCCCAACAACACATGGAGTATCAGCAGAGGTGTGAAACTGAGAACACACTCAGGTTTACGCTTCACTGAAAACACAAACAACAAATCTTGAGAGTGTTGTGACATTTGTTTGTAATTTTTAACACTATCTTTTGGGATTTCTGCATTTGATGCATCCTGGTGTAAATGTGCAGCCACTTGAGACTTAATATTACTTTTTGTATGGTAGGCTTCATTGTTTTAAGGATTTCTGTCATGTTCAGACATTCTGGAAGGCAGCAGTGAATGAATAAATGGTCTTTTTTTTATGTCTTTTCTATTTTAAAAGTTGGCAATCTGTAAACAACAGACTCTATAGATACTTTGACAGGCCAACGCAAACTAGTGCAGCACAGACAAGTTCTCTGATCGACCATTGGCTCCAAAATTTGAAGAAAATGATCAGACTAAGAGCTTTATTTCCAAACAATAGATTCTTCATGTACTGGAGAATGAGAATTTAAGTACTGTAAGTGCTGTAGAGCATCAGAAGTTACAAACTGAAAGCATTGGTGTAGAAAGGAGGTTGGGGTTGATAGATGGGCCACACTAAGGATAACGGGATTAGTGTCGCATGTGAGACCATTATTGAGACTGACGTTTGTCTTTACGTTCAGTTTTCTCAGGTTCAGGCACTAAAACTGCTTGGTTAGGTTTTAGAATATATGCTGTGGCCTTCAACTTTTCCATTTTCTGGATTACGAAGGTTACAAATTCTAGCCCATTTAATTATAAAACCAGTGGGCTAAAAAGAAGTGACAGAAAAGCTACAAGTAAATGGCAAAAATGTGCTGATTTGACATATTTTTGTCGCAAATCAACCTAATGCAAGACTAAGAATGTAGTTTAGTGATTGAGGAATTTAATTTTTGGAAGACGGGACTCATTTGTGCCAAAACCTAATCAAATCTTATTTCATCGCATTTCATTTCTACGGGGCCGAGGTTTTTGAACCCAAAAGCAGCTACTCAGAGGCAGGTGGATAATTAATGATTTAATAAATGAGTTCAACGTAAAACACTCCACACGGGAGGCACAGAAATAAACAGAACAGGGCTCTAAACCTAAACAGGAGCAAGAACTAAACAGGCCGCAATACAGGCTTAACTAAACACATAAACAGGGATAACTCACAACTAAACAGGCGTGGGATCGGGAGCCGAGGTGGGGATAGAGTTCCGAAGCTAGGCCGGGCAGACGGGGAAATCCAGAGCAGGAGGGGAGACCGGAGCAGGGTGGCTGGAGGAGCATCAGTAGTAGTGAACCAGACAGGTGTGCCCCAAACAATGACCCAGCACCGAGTGGTTGGGAGAGCCAGCTTATATCAGCCACTGATTGCTGATTAGGAGCAGCTGCGGAGGACCGCAGCCGCTCCCAATCAGCTCAAGCCGACAGCTGGCCAGGAGCGCAGCACAGGAGGGGGAGGGGCCATGACAATTTCAACACTTATTGTTCACAGTTTTTATATTTCAGTATCTCCTGCAGCAGTACACTCTCCATGTGGCATTGATTCACAAAAGTAAAGCTTTGGGTCTCCACATCAAGGTCCTCCAGAGGCTCATCTCCTAAAACCTCCTCTCAGCTTTAATTGATGATTTTAGTGGGAAAATCTGACTTCTCTCAATGGGCCTTTCTCGGGGAGCTTCTTCTGAACATCTCCTTTAAAAGCAAGGCATGTTGAGCAAACATCTTTATTATGGTTTCTAGGGGGAAAAATGTGATTCAAAGAGAGATAGTCAAAAGAAAGGGGATAGGTGCTTAAAGGCATGTAGGAGGAAGATTAAATGCACGTTAGGAAGAATGGTAATTAAAGAAGTAGCGGAATCTGGCACATAATTGAAAGCATGGAGGATGTATGTGTGTGTTTGCTGCCTGTTGAGGCCCTGCTAATGCAAACCTAATCTCCAATCAGGGGGGAAGACTGCCTGGGGTTTCACATCACAGCAGCAACACTCTGTATACCCATAATCCTCAGTTCTCTCCCTAGAGGTTAAGCCTCAATCAATTATTCTCAACGCTTTGCAAAAAAGCCATCGCTGCTCATAGATCACACCGTCAAGGCCTCCTCTTAACCTCCCAAAGAGAAAAGGGCAAACAAGTGAAGGATGTTGAGGATATGTATATAAGAATAAAAAAAGTTTAATGGAATCTGGAAGTATCATAAGTCAGAGATATGTCTTTACAGCAGTTGTTGTAAACAGATCTATGTGTACTGTATTCTATCTATAGAATGTCTTTTTTTATACATCGGCCCCCAGACTGTAATAGCAGCTGCTGCCACAAGTATAAAAAGCAGACACTGGCCTCACGGACTTGTAAGAAGCGTCTCCCTTTCATTGATTTGCTTTCTGATTATTCTTTGTGAGCAACACAGAGGACTGCTGGATTGTTTTTATTCATTTAAATGGTAACTTATGGACAGTTGTGTTTCCATTTTTTTACTTCTCGTGATTCTGCACATCATCTGTGATGTCATTGATCTACTTCAGATAAAACAGTGGAGCTCTGGTTTGCTGGGACATTTAACAGACTTCATTCCAAAATGTAACATCTTCCTCAGCTGACAGAATGTATTATCTGTAAATCTGTTGAGCTGTATGTTACTAAAACCACGGAATGAAGCCGTGTGCTTACAGTATCACACACTGTATGCATCATATTACTATGGGAACCTACATGTAGTCAGTCAGTGATGCAGAAATTGCATTATTTTTGTTATGTTTGGTCTTGATTTGCTGCCTAGTCCATTTTATGTTGCAGGTAGTGCAGCTATTTGACTATATTTAGTCAATATCTGTAATTTAACTTTAATCTGACAAAAAGCTGAAATGATGCCCTGCATTGTGGGACAGCGTCAAACCTAAATGCACTTCTTCAATGTTGTGTTTAAATGTATAAAAGTGTAAAGTTTAGCAGCTCTGATGTGCAGATATCATGTTAGAAATAATCAGCTGCATTGTCCGCTAAAATAAATATATTTATACGCATTTAACAGTTTTCTGCCAGCCTTCCTATCTTGCATCATTTTCAGAAGATGCACTTTAAAAAAAATATATATTCCCTGTAGCTCTACATTAAAACAACCTGTTGACTAAAGTAGGCCGCACACGATTGGTCCACTTTGTGCAGAGGAAGAGTCACATGATGCCTTTTTATCTGAGCAAGCAGAGTCTTCAGCAGAAATCCTGAGTTAACAAAGAAAGCTAATAACTATCATTGTGATAGAGGTTATGTTTGACAGAAGTTTTAGATTCTGTAAAGTCTACTTATACAAAGAAAGAAAGGCCAGCTATGTTAAGTGTGCTTCAGCCATCTGGAATCTGCATACATATTTTATATAAAGTTTGTGGTTACTTCTAAATAGAATGCAGCACTTGTGGTTGACAAGACATCCATACATTAGCTATACACCACTTAATCCTCATTGCTGTCACAGAGGGACTGGAGTCTATCCCAGCTGACTTAGGGTGAAGGCAGGGGACACTCTGGACAGGTCACCAGTCTATCACAGGGCTACATATAGAGACAAACAATCATACTGGCATTCACACTTACGAACAATTTAGAATCACCAATTAACCTCAGCATGTTTTTGAATTATGGGAGGAAGTCTGAGAACCCAGAGAAAACCCACGAAGGCAGAGGGAGAACATGCAAACTGAAAGATCCCGGGAAGGCCAAGGCACAAACCGAGGATCTTCTAGCTGTAAGGTGAAAGTGCTCACCACCAAGACACAGTGCAACCCCATTGACAAGACATCATTATCTCATTTAAAAATGATCAGGTTAGAAAGTTGCAACTGGCAAACCATTAGGAGTCACTAGTGCATCAATAAGGACAAGAAGCTCATCTCAGAACACCACCAGCACACCCAAGCTGGTCTTGTGCTTAAATCTGCACCGAGTGCCCTTGAATTAGTTTTCTGTCATTTAGAGTGAAGCAGTCAGGACTTTTCTTGAAATTAACTTATTTACATATTTCTTTGGTGGTGTTATTTTCTTGGTGGGAAGCTGAGCTGCTTGTATAGTATTCCTACATATGTGGTTGCCTGTGTGCCGTTGAGGAAGCAGCCCGTTGGGACTGGAGCTGAGCCTAATGCTCTCTGGCCGGGTGCAGATGATAGTTTAATCAGCTCTGTGGTGCAGCTCTGCACCGGGGCTCCTCTTGGCTGCTGGGCCTCGTGACGGAGCTCTGCTTTGTGCCAGCAGACGCCTCGACAGACACTCGCCCAGTTAGAAACACCAGAGGGACATCTGCTCTGCACCGGACCAGAGGACCAAGCCAACCCTGAGGACAGATGGAGGGAAAAAATCTGCCAGTAAACAAAGCATTGTGTTGCTTTGATGCATATTTTATTTGACAATTCAAAGGACATTCTTTTATTCAGATTTGGATGTGGTTAAAGCTAGAATACATTCCAGATCACGAAGGAAGTATGCAGCAGTTTCATTGAAAGCACTACCAGCCGACTGCTTACTGAAGCTTTAAAGTGCCTAATGGATTAATACTTTTTAAGTATATCATAAATGTATGCCGGCTCAAAGCCATTAAATGATTTATAAACTAACAGCAGCACTTTAAGATCTGCCCAGGGACTAACTGGAAGCTTGAAGGAAATGTACAATAACAGGAATAATGGACTCGGCTTTCCAGGTTCTCTGCAGGATTCTGAATGTGCTGAGTGTCTTTATTGGAAAAGCAGAGAGCACAAAGAAAATAGTCCACCTTTTTCTGAGATAAATGTGTCCTTCTAAACCTTTTGCAAGGTATATGAAATATAAAGAGTTCATGCTTTGTTCTGTCTTGCCTTGATGAAGCTGTTGGAGCCCAGATCTGTTTAAACAACCCGAATTTCTAAGTTGGACTGATGTTTTCACAGTAAATGTGGCTATAGAAGTCGAGTAAGCTCATTCTTCATAAAAAAAAACAAACAAAGAATCTCTTTCAAATCCGCCACTAGTATCAGAACAGCAGTAATGATAAAGCTGGTGCATGGTGATTTGTCAGTCTTACTGGCCACAGCAGGAGTGTTGACATCTTAATTAGTATCTGTGTAATGTGGATGGCCTGATTCAACAAGGTTCTTGGTTAAAACTTACCAGCTGGGTTTGGCCTTTGTGGGTGGTTTTCCATGTTCATGGTCCAAGCTGCTTCCTCCTTTCCTCCCAAATAACATGTAGCTTCAGTTAGCTGGCAGATGCCTCCTAAAGTTGCCTTTAGGCGTAAATATGATGGCTAATGGTTATCTGTCCCTGTTGGTCCATTTACACATAGTATTAACATGTGATCTGTATGCTGACAAGTTATCTGGATGTTAAGCCTTCCCACCCTGGATGTTTCTGTACTGGGTACAGTTTTTAATTTACTAAAACATCACCAGTCACCATCTGCAGAAAGTTGGAGAAGCTTGAGGAGCCACTTGATTCTGTTATGATTAAAAGGGATACAGCACTGTTGTTTTATTTCTGTTGCAGCAAAATTATGTTGAGATTTTTTAGACCAGGTTCTGAAACCAGAGTTTATTTTCTCTCTAATTTAGAATTTAATTTGATAATGTATACTTACACACGTGGACAAAATTGTTGGTACCCCTCAGTTAAAGAAGGAAAAACCCACAATTCTCACTGAAATCACTTGAAACTCACAAAAGTAACAATAAATAAAAATTTATTGAAAATTAAATAATCAAAATCAGCCATCACTTTTGAATTGTTGATTAACATAATTATTTAAAAAAACAAACTAATGAAATAGGGCTGGACAAAAATGATGGTACCCATAACTTAATATTTTGTTGCACAACCTTTTGAGGCAATCACTGCAATTAAACGATTTCTGTATTTGTCAATGAGCGTTCTGCAGCTGTCAACAGGTATTTTGGCCCACTCCTCATGAGCAAACAGCTCCAGTTGTCTCAGGTTTGATGGGTGTCTTCTCAAAATGGCATGTTTCAGCTCCTTCCACATATGTTCAATGGGATTCAGATCTGGGCTCATAGAAGGCCACTTTAGAATAGTCCAACGCTTTTCTCTCAGCCATTCTTGGGTGTTTTTGGCTGTGTGTTTTGGATCGTTGTCCTGTTGGAAGACCCATGACCTGCGACTGAGACCAAGCTTTCTGACACTGGGCAGCACATTTCTCTCCAGAATGCCTTGATAGTCTTCAGATTTCATCGTACCTTGCACACTTTCAAGACACCCTGTGCCAGATGCAGCAAAGCAGCCCCAAAACATTACTGAGCCTCCTCCATGTTTCACCGTAGGGACAGTGTTCTTTTCTTCGTATGCTTGGTTTTTGAGTCTATGAACATAGAGTTGATGTGCCTTACCAAAAAGCTCCGGTTTGGTCTCATCTGTCCAAAGGACATTCTCCCAGAAGCTTTGTGGCTTGTCAACATGCATTTTTGCAAATTCCAGTCTGGCTTTTTTATGAGTTTTTTTCAGCAGTGGTGTCCTCCTTGGTCGTCTCCCATGAAGTCCACTTTGGCTCAAACAACGACGAATGCTGCGATCTGACACTGATGTACCTTGGCCTTGGAGTTCACCTTTAATTTCTTTGGAGGTTGCTCTGGGCTCTTTGGATACAATTCGAATGATCCGTCTCTTCAATTTGTCATCAATTTTCCTCTTGCGGCCACGTCCAGGGAGGTTGGCTACTGTCCCGTGGGTCTTGAACTTCTGAATAATATGAGCCACTGTTGTCACAGGAACTTCAAGCTGTTTAGAGATGGTCTTATAGCCTTTACCTTTAAGATGTTTGTATATAATTTTTTTTCGGATGTCCTGGGACAATTCTCTCCTTCGCTTTCTGTTGTCCATGTTCAGTGTGGTACACACCTTTTCACCAAACAGCAGGGTGACCACTTGTCTCCCTTTAAATAGGCAGACTGACTGATTATGAGTTTGGAAACACCTGTGATGTCAATTAAATGACACACCTGAGTTAATCATGTCACTCTGGTCAAATAGTTTTCAATCTTTTATAGAGGTACCATCATTTTTGTCCAGGCCTGTTTCATTAGTTTGTTTTTTAAAATAATTATGTTAATCAACAATTCAAAAGTAATGGCTGTTTTTGATTATTTAATTTTCAATACATTTTTATTTATTGTTACTTTTGTGAGTTTCAAGTGATTTCAGTGAGAATTGTGGGTTTTTCCTTCTTTAACTGAGGGGTACCAACAATTTTGTCCACGTGTGTACATTGTCAACTATACCTACATAACCTTGATGTTTAAGAAAAATGCGTATGTCAGACGTGAAGATTGACAATGATGTGCAACCAGACCAGGTATTACTGTAAGTCCATGCCAAGGTATTCACCATGTATAACAAATCTTTGTACAGTTTTGGTGGGCGGAAGTCTTCTCTTGGGGATCTGACTTACATTAACTTTAAATGTTTATGAACCCATCATGACCAGTCAAAGTCGGTGGATGTCACTGAACTTGGCTACTTCACTGGTACATCCCTAATCATCCATTAATCAAGGAATGAAACAGCTAAAATTATTCAGATGCATGTGTTACATGAGTGATCTCAACAACTCAACAGTTTTTCGCACCCCAACACCTCCTGCTATCCCCACCTCCCTCACCCTACCACTCGAGGCAGACAGCCACCTTTCCTGAGCCTGGTTTTGTTGAAGTTTTTTGTCTTCCTCTCCTTATCCCAGTGGGTTTGTGTTCCTTTCCACTGTCACTCTTCGGGAATCCAGAGGCAGTTTTGGATTCTTGGGCTTTTTCCTTTCTCTGTTTGTAATTCTTAAGGTCTTTATCTTACTATATTAAGCGCTTTGAGATGATATATGTTGTGAATCTGCACTATATAAATAAATACTGAATTGTATTAATGTGCAGGTTGCTATTAAAGGCAAAGAGCTGATTTGACAATGGTGGAGCATATTTACAATGAGCTCAATCACCTGAATGGATCTTTACTGAAGGTGTGATCAAAGGACTCCTCCAGTTTGTTGCCATTGTGTCATGAAATGTTAAATCATTTGGTTGAAGTTGCATCTGTACAGGTTGTTCAGAAACCTGTGAAAGATACTCGTGCAACCGAGGCGTGTTTCTTTAAGAGTACATCAGAGAGCAAACAACATAAGGGCTGATACAGGTTTCTAAATTCGGGATATCATGTTTACATGCACAGCAACTGGATATCCATGTAAACACACTCTGAAGCATAGTTCTTTCCTAGTCAGACTCGATGCTTTAAAAAATAATGATGCTCTCTGTGGTTTATTTACCTTGACATCAATATTCCATTTTGTTTTTACTTTTGCTGTCGCATTAGTAGACTGTGCAAAGACAGAAACTCCCTGCAGGAACTTGGCCTCTCCTTCTCTTTGTAAGTCTTCATTTTTTCAAAAATTGTGGTCACAGCCAAATCTGGCTTATTAAAACAGCAACAAATCATTACTAACTAGGCCAAGTTCTGCTTAGAAACTTGTGGCCAAAAGCACAATAACTACACCGAGAGAAGAGATGGAGGAGAGTGAGATCCTGAAGGATTGTATTCTCTGAATGTGGGCTAATTAGACACAAACAAGTCTACCCTGCTGCAGGCATCACAGTTTCTCTCATTTCCCTCTTTTTTCCAATCTTTCACTCTCATTACTCTCTCACTAATTTGTGGACTGTGGTGAGAACAACAAAGAAAGTAACCTCCTGCGTTATCGTACGTATTCCCAGAGCCAACTGAGGGTAAGATAAATGAAGATATTTACTTTGCAGGCTACACTATTTATAACAAGTTTGGGCAAAAAAATCTTCCATCTTGGCAAGGTGTAATTTGAGGTTTGGGGAAATCCTTCTGTTTACTTAAAGCTTGTATTTTAAATCAGGTTTATTAAGCCGTCAAAAGGCCTGTTAGCACAGCTATATTTCATTTTTTTACCCTTTTTGTTGTTGTTTAGATTGCAGTTCTGTGTTTGTATTGTGACTCTATACTGTATGAAACTGGTATATAACTGTTTGCAGCATGTTTTGAGGCAGCTAACAACAAACAGATGATTCCACCATCATCCAGTGACCAGCTGTGGTCCACAGCTGCTGTAAAAATAAGGCCTTTGCCAGTGTCAACCCTGCCAAAGCTGTAGGGTCAGACGTCATTCCTGGGCGCATCCTGGAAGACTGTGCAAAACAGCCTAAAGATGTTTTTGCAGACGTCTTTAACACCTCGTTCAGTCAGACTGTAGCATCCTCAGTGCTGCCATCATCCCTGTGGCCAAGAAGTCAAACCCAGACTACATGATTGACTTCCGTTTTGTAACTCTCACACCCATTTTGATGAAATGCTTTGAGCAGCTTGTCATGAAGGACATCAAAACCTGTCTCCATATAAACGTAGATCTTCTTCTTCACCTCAGCTTTTAACACCTTAAGTCCACAACAGCTGGTGGAAAAACTGAGGTCACTGGGCGTTTGTACTGCAACAGGGTTTTCAACTTCTTGAAGACAGAGGTGTCCAACAGTCAGGGTGGGCAGCCATACGTCAAGAACAACCTCAGTGTTACGACCAAGACGCTAGGGTCAGATGGATGCATCAAAAAAACTGATGTTACTGGTTTGGGTAAAGAAATGTATTGCGTAGTGACACCCTTGCAAAGCAAAAGTGATAATACAGAGAAAACAGGGTTGGTGGATGTTGCTAAATCAAAGAACCAAATAAAACAAAATGAAGGCTAACAGAGTCAAACAACCAACTCCTTAGCCAAACACAACAGCAGCACCCATTACCAGCAAAAAACTAAACAATCAAGTGCCACAAAAGCACACGTCAACATACAAGACACAAGTAGCTCTCACACCACATTAAACAGCTGCTAACCGAGGCTACGTCTTCCCAAAGACATGGGTAACCTCCACACTAAGTCAACAACTGCCAACAGAAGTTACAACATACACAAATAAACAACTTCTCCACTAAACTGACAGCAGCTGATGGAAGTTGCAACAGGAACCAGGACAAACTGCTCACATTAAATGCCAGCCGCCCAAACTGAGAGTGTGGCTGAGAATTTCTACTCTCCAGGTGTGATGTTGGCTTCAGTTGACTGGATGAAGGTGGAGGGAACCAGATGATGGTCCAGTCAGACAGGTCGAGAGGCAGGGAGGACAAAGGCTGATGTGCAGGTCTTCAGCTCCAGGCTGATCAGCTGAGATGACTGGCAGCTGGGGTTCTGGATCAGGCTCTCAAACCAGCCACAGTTGGGCCCACACAGGCCATCCCCATACACAAAGTCCATAAAAGTCCACCACGACAGCAAGACGGCACACAAGCATTAGGGTCCGTAACACTCAGCAACCACATTTTCACCCCATGGCCACATTCTGAGCCCCCTGCTTACCCACGACTGCAATGCCAGATCTAGCTCCAAACGTGTCATTAGGTCTGCTGCTGGTACTTCAGCGATGGGTCTCATCACTGACAATGACCAGTCTGCCTTTAGGATGGAGGTGAAGCAACGTACTGTGTGATACAGATCCCACAACCTCTCCTGTAATGTTGAGAAAACCAATAAGATGGTAATCAACTTTAGAAGGGTTAGCGAGCATCATCATCACATGCCACTGACCATTGATGGAGCTGCTGTGGTTAAGGTCAGCAATGGGAAGTTCCTCGGCCTGTCTCTGGTGGAAGACCTCACCTGAACTACCAACACCTCGGTCATTCTGAAGAAAGGCCAACAGCGACTCCACCAACTAGGAAAGACAGGCCTCCCAAACACACACCAAACAGTATTCATCCTGGTATGGGAACAGCAGGATGTCTGGATGTCACTAATATGACCAGATAGTGAAAACAACCAGTAGGACCATTCTTGGTGGAGATTTTCCCAACAGCGTTACATCAGCAGAGCTTCCCTGATCTTTAAGCACCCTCATCCTCCGTCCTACTGTCTGTTTTGCCTCCTGCCTTCAGGTAGGAAGTACAGAAGCATCTGTTCCAGATCCAGCAGGAGGCTAAACAGCTTTTTAACACAAGGATCATCAATAGACTCACATGCACCCTCTAACCTCCATCTCAGCAGTGTCACCTGAATTGACTGAACTACCAGCTGCCACAAGCACCTTAATAAACTGTTATTGACAGTATGCATTTTATTCCCAGCTACACTTTACTGCTTTTTTAAAACTCACATTTTGTGATTGATTTATATTTATAGTCATTATTTTATTTGAGTGATACTAGGACTGGGAGAACCACATTTCATTTTTTTATGCATTCAAGTGCACAAGAAATGACAAACAAATCTTAAAGTATGTTTTGTTTTAAGATTATTTGATCTATGTAAACATTTTTGCAAGCTTATCTTGATACAAGAAAACACTATGCAGAAACAAAGTAACACTGACACAAAATAATTCAGACCAACGAGAAAACAAACACTGCAGATGCCTGAATCGGGGACAGCATCAGTATCAACACGGCGATGCTCAGGCAGCTGTGCAGACTGTCGCTGAAGCCAACTGAGCTGCTAATGAGGGGAGCAACAGAGCAAGATGCAAGTGAAAATCTTGTTTGAAATGGCTCAAGTTATTTTGCTTTAATGAGCCCTCGCTGTTTGTTTCTCCGTGGTGACCTAAGACATTTGTGACGCTGGCCGTTGATTCTAATCTGGTGTTTGCTCCGGGGCAGATGATGATGATACACGAGCGAGTTGCTCTGCTCCGTCTGCAGCTCACAGTTCACTGGACCCACTGAATCCAAACATTACGTAAAGACAGTCTATATGAACATGTAATGGGCTATTTTGGGACGCTTGCTACTCAGAGAGCATTTTGTATTTTCTTGACACCACTGCTTACTTTGTCCTAAAACCCACAAAAACAAAAAGGAGGAAGACTCCCACCCACCCTCTCGTATCTTACATCATCTTTACATGTGAGGCAAACAGGAAGGAAAGTTGCATCTACTGTATATATACTGTGTTGTGCAAATGTGTTCTCAGCTCCATCCACCAGGCAGCACCGACAGAGAAAAGAAACAGCATCTGTCTGGTTAGTGCTTGACATTTTTAGGGTACATGATGTCTGAGACATGGTTTTTTTGGAGGTTCATGCCTTTTTCATCTGCTGTAATGGTTCCCAAGCACGTTCCCATCAATTGGATTGTGAGAAACATTTTCCTTTTCACTTTCCTTCCTTTTTATCATACACAAGCAAAAATCCACAATAAGGTAATCAAATGCAGGGGAAAGAATGATCTTCCAGTGGAAAAATAAATGAATGAACAAATTAAAATACAAATTCCAGTCCAAACTTAAGTTAACTTACACGTGGATTTGGGCTGTTATCACTTATAATAACAAGAAAAACCTTAAGAGAGCCCAGTACTCCGCCAGGGCTGCTCAGTCGTATCATTTCCAACAGATAAGTCCCGAAAAGTCTGCAGCCATACACAACTCTGCTGCATTCCTTGGCAGAGTAATAATAATAATAATAACTTTCTTTATATAACACATTTTCAAAACTGAGTGTACAAAGTGCTTTCCAGACAGTTCAAAAAAGAAAAGGGGTATATTCAGAAAGACCGTTGAACAACAGACGGAACATCAGTCCAAACAGAAGGAGAAAGACTTAAAGTGGAGAATTAGAGTTAAACATGGTAGAGGATTTTCAAAATAAATCAATACAACAACGCCAGGTAAAATCATAAAGGAACTAAAAATGCCACATCCAAGCAAAGAAACAGGACAAGAAAATTGAGGGTGAAACCATAAAGACAGTAGCATAAGTAATAATAATTGTAGTAGTGACAGTAATAAATACATAAATAAGTAAATAAATAGAGAATAAAATGAACAATAAAATAAAAAAAAAACTATTACACCATAAAATAGACAACCTAATGTAAAGAAAGTCTATAAAAATGGGTTTTAGGAAGTGATTTAAAAGAAGATTCTGTAGTTTTATCTCCTCAGATAGGTCGTTCCAAAGCTGTGATCTTGGTCACGGTTAGATTTCAGTCTTTGCAACAGTCAGGAGACCCCATTTGAGCAGCTAAAGCTGCTAACAGGCTCATATGGGGCCAGCATTAATGCTAAATAACTTGAGGCCCTGACAAGCTTTAAAAGTGACCAGTAAAATCTTAAAATCAATTCTAAAAGGAAGCCAGTGGAGGGAAGCCAGGATCAGGGTGATGTGATGTCGTCTGCTGAAACCAGTAACTTGGGAGGGGGTGAAATATTATTCACATTCAAATAGTGACATTTTAAAGAGCCCAGTGGGTGATATAATAAAAACTGAGACCAGGATGATAAACATGTACATACATGTGTTGCCAAATCAGCCAGGATTCAACCCTTGAAATGAATTGGAGCCATTTTTGGAACTCAAATGTTCGGATTGTCATCGTAGCTGTTGAGTATCAGGGATGTAGTTTTCTGAGTGTCTGTGTTTGGATTGTCAGTGTGTGTTTACTGCTGCTGTGGATTTATTGGATCCTCTGAACAAAACCCTGAGCAGCGTCTCCATGTCTGCCTCGCCGTCTGGGCAGAGTCTGAGAAATAGGAAGCAAATATATATTTTAGGTTGCCTCAGCCTCCCCTCCTCCTCCTCCTCCTCCTCCTCCTCCTCCTCCTCCTCATCGGTCCAGCCAGTTGCCACGGCAACCTCGCTTGCCTCCCGTCCTTTTCCTTCCCTGCGTCTGAATCCCTCCATCCTCATCTCCTCTCAGTGTCTCGCTCTCTATCCTTCATCTAGTTCTGTCAGTCTGGTTTTCCATCCATCAAGCATTTTGTCCTCCCCTTCTCACGCTTCTCCCTTTATCTACTCGTGCTTCTGTACTTTAGTTTTCCCTCTTCGCTCCTCTTCATACTCTCGATAGAACTGTTGCCTACGTCTAATGTTTAGGAAATCAAAATACCACATGAAACATAAACATATACATGCTTATTCGTCTTGAAGTAGTATTTTGCGGATAGTTAGGAGGCACTGCTGGAAGGATAGCGGCTCGTGTCGACCGATGACGCACAGTTGCACTAATTTAGAAACATGCACACACACACACACACACATCCATCCCTTCCCCCAGCTCACCTCTTGTTCTATGTCTGACACACACACTCGCACACGTTTAATGTACTTGAAATTCTCTGTCCATATTTTCTCCATCTGTTGAACTGTGGTCCATATGTTGTGTTGACGTTGCCAAATGCCTTCGCCCTGATATGGAGTTGAATGAGATGACAGCAGAGCATCTTTTTTTGTCCTTGCACGGTGCAATCAAGCAGCAATCCTGTCAGTGCATTTAGAAAATTTGATTTCTGAAGTATTGTAGGAGAAAAACGAAAAACCATATATGCAAGTATATCTATGAAAACTTTTAAATATAGCTTATTTGGTGTATTAAAAGCCACGAAAACAGGAGTGTAGCCGGTGTTGTTGAACATACACTATCGTTCAAAAAATTTGGAGTCACTTAGAAATGTCCCTATTTTTGAAAGAAAAACAGTTTTTAATGAAGATAACATTAAATTAATCAGAAGTACAGTCCAGACATTGTTAATGTGGTAAATGACTATTCTAGCTGGAAACAGCTGATTTTTAATGGAATATCTACATAGGGGTACAGAAGAACATTTCCAGCAACCATCACTCCTGTGTTCTAATGCTACATTGTGTTAGCTAATGGTGTTGATGATTAGAAAACCCTTGTGCAATTATGTTAGCACATGAATAAAAGTGTGAGTTTTCATGGAAAACATGACATTGCCTGGATGACCCCAAACTTTTGAACGGTTGTGTGTATGAAAAGTAAGTGCTAGGTGCAGTTGTAGGTAAATGTTTGTTCAGTAAATAAATAAAAGGTACATAAAGGTAATATGTGCAAAGGTGTAGATATTTCCTGATTCCTTAAATGGTACAGTAAGCGAGTTAACAGTAAGAAGATTAAATTGAGTTGAGTTTCTAGGAGGCACTCGGATCCAGTCAATGAAAAAATCACACTTTATGTCAACCTGGTGAACTCCTCCTTTAATGTGGCTATTGTGGCTGTATGATTTGTGTTAACTTTGGAGGACTCAAGTCAATTGGATAAAATTAACGTGTGCCTCTTTTGGGTTTCTAAACACATCTTTCTTTCACATCAGTCATTTCAAACTCGTCTGTGATTCAGAGTAAAAACGTAAAGCAGCATCTCTAAAGGCCATTATTACTCCCCCAAGGAATGCCAGAGTCATACGATCGGCGTATGTTTGTCTTTCTGTCTGTCTGCGTGCAACATTACTCAAACATGGAATTACGAATTTGGGTGAAATTTTCAGGGAAGGTCAGAAATGACACAAGGACCTGTTGATTAGATTTTGGCAGTGATGTGTCTTATAGTCTGGATCCACGGATTTTTTAAAGATTTCTGTGTTATTGCAAGACAGCGTCACTGTAACTATGACAACAAGTGAATGCTGCATCAGCTGCCTGCTGAGGATCACATGATTGCAATTCGACTACAAATCCAGCACTGTGGACTTATCAGGACTTATCCGTCAGAAATGATACAAGGTAGAACTGATTAAATTGTGTTGGTGTTTCCGAGTCCCATCATTTCTTATTTACATATTCAGGTCATGTGATTCGGTATCCATACATAAAGTACACGTAATACACGCCTGTGCTCAGCGCAAGATCATTTTATTTGTAGGTACATCTATATTAAATGACCACATTCTGTGGTGCCGTGATTTCATCCACAACTTTTTTTAGGATTTCAGGCATCGGAAATGATACGACTGACCAGCCTTGGCCGAGTTCTGCTCTCTCTGAGTGCTTTTCTTGTTATTATTGTTAAAGGGATCTAGAAGCGGTGCAACGTTAGATCTTGCATATCCATACACACGTTTCCTTAATATTGAACTAAATGTTCATTAAATGTCGATCAAGTTGTTTAAAAAATGTCTCTGTTGCTTTTGAGTCTTTGCATTCATCCTTCACATGTTTCATTTAACTCCTCACTTGTTAACTCTGATTCAGCATCATATTAGTCCATGTTGGAATGCGAAACTACTTTCAGCTTTTTGAGCTACAGTCTAACACAGGTAGACACACCTGTACGGTTGGATGTAGATTCAGCTCGTAAAGTGACCCAGATGTAGAAAATACAGCAGCACAGGCGACTTTAGTCTGTGTTTATGTTGGTTCAGAATCACACAACTATTGACATGATTCACGTCACAATCATGTTTACCTGGCAAGATATAGGAGCCCGATTAGTTTCCTCCACGGATGTATTAAGAAGAATTTTATGCTCTATTACAAGAGCAAAGTTTTCTGAGCTTTCCAAGCAGGACTGTGGTGTGGCGAGCAGCGATGATGTTGGCAGAGCAGGGGGACAGATGGAAATTTTCTGCAGCAATTATCTCCAAACAATGTCTGCCAAAGCCATTTGGAAATTTAAAACTAAAAAATAACATTACATTGTCTAACTACATGCACTCGTTGGCATTTTGCTCCGCAGATTAGTACGTACCCTTCACAAATAATAAACTCATGTCTGTTTGTGCACATTAGCGCTCGACGGTGGCAATGTGCCTCGGTTAGGTTAGTTTAGGTCATCTGCTCCACCGCCTCACAGTCTGTCCAACCAACCGTTAATTAACGCCTCTGAAAAGCCTCAAGGACAGCTGGGAAATGGAGTTCTTTCTTCTTTTCTTTTTTTTAAAAGAAGAGTGCAGAGGGGGAAAAAATCAATAACACATCTTAGGGTTACACATCTGAGAAATCAACAAAAAGAGACCATCAGTCAGCCATCAAGAGATTTTCTCCTCTCTTTTATCCTGCAGACTAAATAGTTTTTGTTTGGTGTGTTCAGCTCCTGAGGTGCTCAGCTAGATTGCAGGTTTCTCTTATCTTTTGTTTCTCCAGTACTCCAGTGAGTGGCTCAGCATTAGTGGCACGACTTCAGTGAATTGTGTTTCTTTTATACCTCATTTTCTGGTTGTGATGTTTTGAATATTAACTTTAGAAGTTGTAATGGCATGAGGGTTTCAATAAGTATTACTGTTGTTCTAAAAACCTGTTTCAGGCAGAAAAGCTTTTAAATTCTCTCAGATTTCCTGGAACGATGCAGTGCTGATAAACTCTGAGTGTCTCTGAGCCATATTGCTGAGTGTCAGCTACCTCCTACAACATTCGTCAACACAACAGCTCCATCTGTGGAGAATATTTGGCGATGTACTTATTTTCTTATGCATCTTCCAAAATCCCAAAAAAAAGCAGAAGCTGTGGAAATCCTTTCCTCGTTGGAGTCACTCTGTTGTTGTCGTTTGTGAAGATTCACATGCTGCTGACTGCAAAACTGCAACAAAATCACTGCGGGTATTCACTGGAAAGTGATTTAAAGAAGGAAAAAAAAAAGGCTTAAAATGATCATCGCAGGAAACAACTCATCAAACCCTCTGCTTTCACAGCCGATTGATTGACAGACTGATTTTAATTGTTTGTTGCTGGAGTTGGTGGATGTTTTTTCAGGAGGAAAATGTACACGGGAAGTGAAGAAATACGAGTGAAGAAAGTGAAGGTTTTGTCGCTCTCTGTCTGTCTAAAAGTGGTAGTTTGACATTGCAGACTAAAAAAGTGGTGTCAATATCCATCAGAATGTCTTAGAAAGAAGTAAAAAAACATTTTTTAATTTAGATTCATCATGATGTGATACTAAACTGATTCTTCCCAGCAAACATGAGCACACACACACACACACGTACAGTTCACACATACAGGCAGGAGAGGAGTTAGCAGAACACTGTGACCTCCCAAGCAGCGCTGACACAGATTTAAATGAGGCTCTGTGAAATATTAGGAGAAAGTCGTGCTCAGGACTGAAGGGAAACCACAGGGAACAGAAACTCTTCACACCACATTAAACCGGTTGTGGTCGCATCCAAAGAAACACTGCAGAAACTCACAGTTTCAGTACGTGTGAAATTTAAAAGAGACAGAAACACCTGAAAATGTGTTTTCTGCTGTCATTCAGGCCATTTCTCCATTGTTCTGTTTTTATTTCTTGTTTGGCAGAAGCTGAAATGTTCCTTTAAATGCAGGCTATCTTTAGCAGACTCTGTAGCTCTCATTTTCTCATAAGATACAAGAACTTATAGGGATTTTATTCATCATAAAGCAGCACGATTCTTTCTGAACCGTTTACTAAAGGCAATCCTGTACCCTACAACCTACCTATAGACCTGCTGCAGCAAATGCATGTAAAGGACACAATGCAAAGGTTCCTTTTGCCGACATAGTAAGGAAACATGGTTGATTTTTATAACTGTGTAAACAGAATGTGACCTCTGATGCAAAAGTCATGAGCTTTGTCCACCCTCCATCCACCCCAGCCACCTCCTGCTAACACTGTGTTTTGTAAGGAGTGGTTCACATCAGCAGATCTTTGTTCTTAAGAAGCTCAACATTTTTCATTGTTTTTGAATAAGTGAAAGTAGCTCTGCTTGTTTAGAGAATGTTCTGATAGATTTTGACACCACTTTTCTAGCTTATATCTACAAAACCCGAAATTATAACAGGCAGGTACTTGATAATTTACAGCATTTTCTTCCTTTGCCCTACAAAATCAATCGTGTGGCACTTTTTGAAAATGTAATTTGGCGTTAAATTTCAGTGAATCTTCCGTTTCCTGGAAAATATTGGACTGAAAGTATGAAGAATTATTAAAGCATCTATTGCACCTAGAGGCAGAATTATTTACATATTTATCTGAAGTGTCATTTTTGTCTTTTAAAATTATGTTACTCTGGGAATCCTCACATCTCCCCTGAACTACAGTTTGTGCTGCTCTGTAATTCTAAATTTTCACAGCATAGACCTCCTGGATCGTGTTTATAAAATGTAAATTTGCCTTTTTGTGACTATTCTTTGCCATGTGTGCACAATTTAGCAGCACTTCTTGCGACTGGATGAGGTAGATAACATCTAAGCAATCTATCGTGGTAGAGCAGAGTCACCCATGATAAAAATACTAGCAACAATGATCTACACATTTTTAATATAAAACGACTGATTTTAAAAGGTCAAAGTGAGAAAACACGGCTAGATTTTCCCTTTGCATCTGTCATCCTTTATTCTGTCGGGATTTCTTCTTCTTTACTATCTCTACATATCAGCTGAAACCTCTACAGGCATTTATGTCCCGGCACACACTGAGCTCATACACTCAACAAAAATGTAAACGCAACACTCTGTCTAAATCTGTGATAGTGAGCAGATAATGGGCAGTCTAAGGCACACCTGTGCACTAATCATGGTGTCTAATCAGCATCTTGATATGGCACACCTGTGAGGTGGGATGGATTATCTCAGCAAAGGAGAAGTGCTCACTATCACAGATTTAGACAGATTTGTGAACAATATTTGAGAAAAATTGTGATTTTGTGTATGTGGGAAAAGTTTTAGATCTTTGAGTTCATCTCATAAAAAATGGGAGCAAAAACAAAAGTGTTGCATTTATATTTTTGTTGAGTGTACATCAGCTGAGTTTCCTTTTCTCTGCAATAGCGATAGTCCAGTAAATGAGGCATTCAGGGAACCATCTGTTCGGGCCAGCCTGGCCTCAGCTGGACCCTGAACACACCGAGGGACCACTCTGGCCTTATGGGAGCAAACACACACACACACAGTTCCCACTAAAGCATCTTTTTCTAGCTCAAATTAAAAACATTCACGTGCCAAATGTGCACAAACACGCAATTACGGAGACCTTCAGATATGTTGTCAGTGTGTACAGTTCACTCTTCAAAGAGGAAAGAGTGTCCCAAGGCATTATGGTTAATGTGAGCATCAGAGGGAATCAAGCTATTCTGTAGTGTATTTGTTGATTTTAAAGGAAAACAAATTAAACTGCGTCCATATGTGCCAATGAGATCCACACCAGCCTCTCAGATCAACATATGGATCACGTTTCCTCATTAAATTGAGTTCCCTGTGTCTCTTCTTGCATTATCCCTAAAGAAAGAAAGGTTGGGACACCAACTTGTGTTTTTATCTCAGTTATGTGCTGGAAATAGTTCTAGGTGAACAACACACACGTCATATTGTGTCTACTGAGACGTTTTTAGCTGCGTCTTTCTCACAAATGAATACATTTCTGTTAGAATCCAACAGAAGTACAGTAACCGCTCATATTTTACCTGCACAATAAGCATGTTAACACAACCCTGTAGTAAACAGTGAGCCTTAGAGGTGTTTTTAATTATTGCAACAAAAATGAACGTTACTGCACTGATGATGGATGAGGCACCTGTAGCACATTGTGGCAGTTTTTCAGCCAAAACAGTTCCTATTATGGACAAACTAAAGACTTTCAGAGCCTCAATCAGTGTTTATAAAACACATAACTTTTTCTTTCAAATATATATTTTTAAAAAGTAATTATGTCCAAAAGCAAAGCATTATTTTACAAAGGCCAAGGTGTTTGAGGTTTATAGAAATTTGGTTTGCCTCTTTTTGAACATGAATATGCCTTAAATTATGAAGCAATACTTTTTCATATGTATTTTGGTCTGATAATGCACATTTTCTTCTATGTGCAGCACACCAAAGTAAAACCTCATTGAATTTAATAATGTAAAGAATGAAAGCCAGTGTTTTGAAAGAAAGGTAGCATTTCAAAAGTTAGGAATTTGTCCTGGAACACTACTTGAATAGTCGTTTCTGATTCACAAATGGCACTAAACTAATTCCTCCTCACCTTCACCTTCAGGTAGATCTTTGTCTGCAGAGCTGTTGACATCAGATTCCTCTAGTATGAAAAATCTGACACGCGTCATGTTACTGTGACACTAAGACAAACCTACACGTCGGCATCGTTGTGTCCGAGTTGAAGTAAAACATGACATTATAACATCGCCATGTGTGATTTTCGTCCAGCATTCTTTTTTTTTTTATCAATAAATAAATTAATTTTATCATTCATTTTATTAAAAAAAAAAAAGCTTGTTAATCCTATTATTCCATACTTTGACTAAAGTAAAACACTCTCTAATTATTCTCAGAGACATTTTCTGTGTGTAATTAAGGGTAGTACGATTTCAAGTCACTACTCACTTTTAGAAGGATTTTCAATGAATTCACTGACCATTGTGCATCATTTTGTTCACAAATCAATGAAGCATTGCCAACGTAATGAGGAAGCAATGTCAGTCTTATAATCTGCATGTGCTTTGTACCCCCACCGTCCACCCCAACCACCTCCTGTTAGAACTATTATTTGTGAGGCCTTGTTCGGATTAGCAGACACTTTTTGTGAATTGTACTCAACAGTTTTGAGTGTTTTTTTTAATATATGAAAGTAGCTTGAAGCTTCATATTCTATCTGGTGTAATTGATTGTACCACAGTTAGTCTATATCAGTAATTAATTAGCTTGTGATTGCTGTTGTATTTAGGCCCGTCCATCAACCTGACAGACAAAATACGATTATTCAAATAAACAGTTCAATCTGTTGTTCTTTATATAAACCTGGATGATCACCAGGGTATACTGTAAGTAACACTGAGGATTATGTCCAAAGAAAACTGTAAAATTATCCTCCATGTTGGCCCTGTTGCTGTGTTTCTCCATCTGCTGCTTTAAAGAACAATACTGGCAACCCACTTACAGCACAGAAACGACAGAAAAAATAACATTCTGTCTGTTTCTCTCTCGTTTTTATCCTGTTAGCTTCATGTAATTCTCTACCTGGCCCGCTGTTTTACACCTAAACCTATTTTCTTTCCCCACCTGCCTTCACGCCGACTTTCCAAGCGGGCTTTGTTCCACAACTAAACCCCTCTTGCTGTAATGATTTTCTTCCTCATGCTGCTTTTCAGTGGAGCACATCACCTTGACCCCATCGCTCTGCACATTATTGCATACGCCGGCCGGAAAAAAAATCCAATAACCCACAACCCAAACATCATTACACTCTCTTCTTTCTGCCCTCCAGCCGTTTGTCTGGTCCTCGGCTGTGTGATCTTCCCCAACGGCTGGGATGCTGAGGTGATCCGGGACATGTGCGGCGAGGACACGGCCAGGTACGCTCTGGGAAACTGCTCGGTACGCTGGGCCTACATCCTGGCCATCATCGGCATCCTGGACGCGCTGATTCTCTCCTTTCTGGCCTTCGTGCTGGGAAACCGGCAGAGCGACTTCCTGCAGGAGGAGCTGAGGGCCGAAAGCAAAGGTGAGAACTGGAATAACAGTGGAACAAAAGATAGTGTTGTTACAGCTGCTGCCCGCGATTCTAACTCCAGTCTTTTGCACGTCAGTACAAAGTAAACCCAACAGGCATTACTATCCAACTCAATAGTGTCTGCAGCAACACTTTCAGGAGCCTTCATTTTTACAACAGCACCACCTACCTCAAGGTGTGAGTGCTAAAGTGGACAACTTCCTGTTTCAAAGGAGACTTCCACCCAAGTGCTATTTCTGCTTATCACACAAAATGCTGCCTGATGTCCAAGTACTTTATAAGGTTTGATCCATCCATGCAGCACTTTCAAACAAGTGATGCGCTTAAAAGTTTATTCAAGACAATCTGTTACTTTATGTCCAATTACTTATAATTCTAAAGGTTCATTTCACCCAAATACTACTCACTTAACTTGTTAGCTAAGAGTTTCATTTGGACAAATTGTGTAGTTAGACCACAATAGAATAGAATAGAAATACAAATAATTTATTGATTTAATGATGAGGAAATTCTGTTGTTACAGTAGCAAGCAGAAAGAGTGAAGTGGCCACCACTGCAATAGAAATAAATAAGCAAAAATATTTGGTAAATACGGTATACGAAGTAAAAATAAAAAACAAGAAAAATATACTAAAGTACAAAATGCTCAATAAAATGTAAAATATACTATGAGTAAAATGTATTAAACTGAAGAATGCACCGTGAAGTGTTGAACGCACAAATATACTATAGTAAATACACTCAACAAAAACATAAACGCAACACTTTTGTTTTTGCTCCCATTTTTTATGAGATGAACTCAAAGATCTAAAACTTTTTCCACATACACAATATCACCATTTCTCTCAAATATTGTTCACAAATCTGTCTAAATCTGTGACAGTGAGCAGATAATGGGCAGTCTAAGGCACACCTGTGCACTAATCATGGTGTCTAATCAGCATCTTGATATGGCACACCTGTGAGGTGGGATGGATTATCTCAGCAAAGGAGAAGTGCTCACTGTCACAGATTTAGACAGATTTGTGAACAATATTTGAGAGAAATGGTGATATTGTGTATGTGGGAAAAGTTTTAGGTCTCGGAGTTCATCTCATGAAAAATGGGAGCAAAAACAGAAGTGTTGCGTTTATATTTTTGAGTGTATATAGAGTGAAAATGATGTGAAAAATAACAATAGAATTTGTAGTAACCCTGATTTCAATATATAATACAACAATGATAATCAACGAAAATCAGCAACAGCACTCACTCACAAAGAAGACATTAACCCTGTTTAAGTGAAGCCACTAGAGCTAGGATCTTAAATATAACCTGTTTCCAGCTGGTGCATCACAGTAAATGTAGATTTTTGTGTCTTTTGTTGAGAGAAGCTGCAGCATCATCAGAGCAAGTGAAGACTGGGTTAAGTTAAGAGAAATACAGAATGAATCCTGCAGTTTTTCTAAATACATGAAGGAAGTTTCCATGGTTACGTGTCAGATTCCAGGATGTGGTTTCCTCTCTGTCCGCAGTGTCTCAGTTTTTCACTGGTTGCATTTCAGCGTCTCTCAATTTTATTTTATTTCTGTTTTGTTCTCTGTGTTTGCTTACTTTCTGCATCTGTAAGTCTCAGAACATGAGCAGCTGCTATGTAAGAACCTTCAGAGATGTGTCACACTTACATGCAACATGAAAGATGAACTCAGGATTTGTTTTTAACCCCCAACTTTAATCACTAATGACTGAATTTCTTCAAATGAACACAAAAACTGCCTGGAAGAGTGATGGCAAAACATGCGTTTTGTTTAAACCGGGATCAACATGTAGGTGCAACACACATAAAGTTAGTCAGAGATGAACCAGCTTCTCGGAGTGTAAATGTACTGTTGTGATCAAATTCATACAAAAGCAGACTAATATAAAATCTGGGATATTAACATTAACTTTGTATTGCACATACAAAGTGATGTTTCAGGGATTCAGTCTGAGGTTTGTGGGAGTTATGTTGAGAACATAAGGCGGGCTAAAAGGTTGTCTTTCAAATCACTCTGCAGCAATTAGGTAGTTATACAACCAATCAGCGCAACGAATAGGCTGACGGAGTTCCTAGAGCGCCGGCAGATTGTGGCTAAGTCCCATTAGCTTCCCAACCAGCGGAGCCGCGGAGCCAACTGGTATATTAAGGATTTGCCATATCCCGTCGGCATAAGTCCAAATACGTCTTTCTTCTCAATGAAACACTTCAGTGCCGTCCTTTGTTTATCTTTCAAATTGAATTTTAGCTTCAAATCTTTAAGGGCTGTGGCCAAAGCCGAGTCGAAAGACAACTGTTTATTGTGCGCCGGTTGTTTCTGTCAGAATCGTTGCGCCTCTGTCGTCACTTAGTTACGCCCGCCTTCTGACTCTACACTTCATGGTGATTGGTCCGGCCAGTTTTAGGAGCATCCAGCCTCGAGCCTTATGGAGGGTAACTAGACCCACCCTGGCAGAGAATTAAATTCGTTGCCGTGGGTTGTCTAGCGCGGCTAGGCTACAGGTGAGGTAGCTTTTACTGGGAAACTAGCATACCTGAATGACATATAAGTAACCAAATCGTTGAGTACAGCTGTGAACAAAAGTTTACGTACACTTGTAAAGATCACATACATCATGGAAGTCTTGAATTTCCAAGGTCTCCTACAATTCCTCTTTTTTTGTGGTGGAATCATTAAAACATATGTCTGTTTCCCAAAAACAATCATGCAATTTATGTTTTTCACTGATTATTTGTATGTCTTCTGGAAATATGACAAAATCTATTGGGTTGCACGATCGGTTTTGGCGATGTAGAAAGCTGTGGTAATCAGATTTTCTTAGTGACATCTTAACTGTCTATGGGTGATTACAATCAGCTACAGCTGCCGACTCTTCAATTTATGTAGATCATGCATTGTGGTTCTTTATAGATTTGCTACAGGTCAGAGTGTAATTAGACTTCAGGCACAATGAGCTGACTGTGTTCTTTTGTTTCTTTTACAGATTTCGCTGTGTCGAGGGTAAGTACACTTTGTTTTTACTGCTGAATCTGTGGTTTCACGGTTGAATTACTGTGTTTATTATGTAATCAAGTGAATAGGCACCACATTTATGTGTCAAACTTACTTTTATGAATGATATAACACCTTATGTGTATATAATCTACAGACATTTAGACAGCTGGTAACAGTAATATTAATAATGACTCTATTCTATGAGGTATTGCAATAACTGAGCGTGCACAGAAACTATAACTGCAACCGAATAAGCTTCAACATTGATGTGCAAAAATGACAATTTTAATCAAAAATCTAATTTACACTACAATAAAGTGTGCAAAAAGTGACTTGAATACCAAATTTCCACGACAATAAAGTAGAAATCAGATATTTTTTAACCCTGTAAGACCCGTTGTTGCAAAAAAATGCAACATCAGTTTTATTTTTTTTAAATATATATATAAAATAATGTAATACATATAAAATAATTTTATATATATATATATATATATATATATATATATATATATATATATATATATATATATATATATATAATATATATAATTTTGTATTTATATATTATTTTTGCTCATTTTTTGTTTGGGTTTAACCATATATCCAGGAGTTAAATTTACATTTTGCTTCAGCATATTCACTGTCGTTCATCCTCACTGCATCCATCTTCTACAATTGATATACTTTTACAGTTTTCTTTCTTCATGATTCAAACAGTGACCAAAATGCGTTTTCACTTGCACCATTGGGTCTAACAATACTTGATTAATTTTATAGGGTTTGCTTTCGTGCTGTCAGTGGATTTCCCCAAAGACAAATTGCAGATCAACCAATAGAATAGAATTAATCAATGATCCCGTCAGTACATTATATATAACTGCTAGCTAGTTTCAGCACTTCCTACCAGTCGCATTGTCAGTGTCTTTGTATGTGCTAACACTAGAATTTAAATGAATTCCCTTTTTATCTAATTATTATAATATTGTGTTATTAACTAGCTTAGCTGGTTCATGCATAATACTTTATGTTCATGTTAATAATGTTCTCTCCTGTTATAATGGCAGCCTAACATCACTGTTTCTATATTTAACGGTGGTTTTATTGTCCTCAGCTGGTGCTTTTGCAAGCAGCCACATCCGGAGCAGAGGGTTGTCAGCACAGATCAGAACATGTTATACTTCATGTACAGTCTGTCAAATGACATCAATCACAGGCCACTATAATTTTTTTTTTATAATCAGATTAAGCCCTGGATATACCAGCAGCTGTTAAGTCTGCCAGTGACTACAGGGTTTTTGCCTTATACAGCAGTGCAGTAATCAATCCCAGTGTGTATGAGTGTGTGCAGTTTGCCTTCAGCTGACTCCCTGGTGTCAGGTCACATATTTTTCTCTCGCCCTCACGAGACACCTGATGTTTAGTAACATTAAAGACCCCAGTAAAGTCACATATGTTGTGGCCAAGCTAAAGAACAGTGCTCAGGCAGAGAGATGGAAGAAGAGAAATCCTCGTAGAAACACCCTCAGGCTCAGTGCTTTCCTAAAGAAAGAGGTCGACTTCAAGTGGAGATGTCAAGTCGAAGTCTTTCATTGAGGAGTTTGCTGCACACATCAGCCTCTCTAGATTTTGTATGTGTGTCTGTGTATGTACAGTTGTGAACAAAGGTTTACGTACGCTTGTAAAGCTCATGTACATCATGGCACTCTTGAGTTTCCAATGGCTCCCACAACTCTGGATTTCCTACGATGGAATCATTGAGACACATTGTCACAGAAAACACTCATGTATTTGGGTTCTTTCATAAATTTATTAAAGGTGTTCTGGAAATATGTCAAGATGTGTTGATCAAACATGTACCTAAAGCAATGTTAACATTTGGTTAAACATCCCCTGGCTATTTGATCCATAACTAGATGCATTTTGTAGCCGTCTGTCAGCTTCTGATTGTAACTTTGACTCGTCCTCTTGACCAAATTGGTGCAGTCAATTTAAATTTATTGGCTTTCTCATTCAAATTTCTTTCTTCATCACAGTCTACAGATTCTTGATGGGGTGTATAAGGCAGGACTTTGGGGAGAGCAGTTTAAAAAATCCTAATTCTAGCTTGATTTAGCCATTTCTCTACCACTTTTGATGCATGTTTGGGATCATTGTCTCATTGAAACACCCAAAATACACGTAATACCCAAGATAATATTATTTTTTTCTGAAGAATGTGAAGGTAATCCTCCTTCTACATTATTTCATGTACTTTGTGTGAAAGTAAAAAAGGGACTGAGCATAATACTGCCACCACCATGCTTGATGGTAGGGTTGATGTTCACCTTCTCTCCTTCAGACATATGTTATGAACTACAGAATGGTCTATATAAGTGAGATGATGGCTGTGTGAACATCTAACACTTCTACCATGACAAAAACATGACTTTAAAAAAACAATTAAAACAAACAGCGTAGCTAGTTAGCGGTCTTCATGCCACCTTTAAGTGTCAAAAAATTGTATCAGAATAAGTGATTTTTGTAACAGTCATATGGGCAGAGAGTTAGCGGGATGCTAGTGTGCCTGCTCAAAATGTAGGTGCTTGAAACACGGAACATATTCTTAAAAAAAAATCCCATGTAGCCCAAAGGTATTGCCCCCATAAGTCTGTAAAACTGTTGACAGAACACTTCCAACTGCACAAAGCTGACTTGTCTCTTTATTTTACATAAAATTTTAATCCATGGAGATTTCAGTGGCAAATCCTGTCTAGAGTCTGGAAAAGTGAGTTATATTCTGGTGACATCATCACATCACAAATGGAACTGAAGAAGTTGGAAATCTTTTTTAATGCACATCTTTTGGTTGTTGTTGTTTTTTCAAAGCTGCAAAGGGCAGCTCCTATCTACACTGGTGTGAACGTGGATGTTTCAAATAACCACTTGTTGAGCTTTATTTAAATCACAATCATCTCATTTTTCTTCCTTTAGCTCCATCTTGGTCCTTCTCTGCGAATGGATGGAGTAAGAGCCAGCAGCTTGTTGATGTTGCAGCATGTGATCCTTGCATGCACGTAGATCATTTCTAGAACTTGATGCAATGTGATTTCCCTTAACCTCTCCTTAGTTTTGTGTTACCCTCTTGTCAGTAATACATACTTTATGTGTTTTATGCCACTGAAGAAGAGAATGGAATATTCTCTGACATATTAAGGATTGCTTACAAAAAGTACAGCCATGGCCATAAGTTTGGACACAAGTACCATGACGCTTGTGAATCTTAGAAAATACCACAAAATTGTCACTTACAATATACTTATGTTCTGTAATAGACATCAAAACAGACATAAGTCATGCTGTGTCCAAACTTATGGCCATGGCTGTATATTGTAAGTGACAATTTTGTGGTATTTTCTAAGATTCACAAGCGTCATGGTACTTGTGTCCAAACTTATGGCCATGGCTGTAAGCTGAAGGACTGGTTACAACGTGATCTTAAGTGAAGGAAGGATTCTGCATTTTAGCAAATTATTGGCTTTCATTATAACATCTTGATAATATCAAACTTTTGCCTTTCCCGATTTAAAAATAACATTTTGTACCAGCAAGTGCTCATCTCAGCTCAGCATACAGGCTGTAGGGAGGTACAGCTCAGTGCAAAAATCCACCTGCCAACATCTCTAAAGCTCAGCATGCTTAAACAAGTCCTGGTTCATCTCACTAACAGATGAGTCTCAAACATTAATGTGCTCCAGATCCATCGTTTTGTAATTAATGGAAGCTGACTTGGAGAGAAATAGGAGCAGATGTGCTATATACTCACACTGAGCCATGGTGTGGCTCAGCTCCGTAGCATTGGTCTGAAACTTATGTGTTTTCTGAAGCAATAAATGTACCTGTAGCTCCCGTCCTGTTTAATCACAGACGACGCTTTTAAATGCAGACATTTGTTCTGGATGTCATGCCGAAGTGGTGAAATGCTAATGTCCATGCTGTGAGAATTGAATTAACAAATATAGAAATATATAACTCTCAGCACAAATTCAAAAAATGAAAATTTAAAGAAATGCAAAATAAACACAAGCAACAGCACAATGTAAACATAGATACAAGTTTCATACCTCATTGGACGCATAAACTTCGGGTAGAAAACCTCCAAAGAAAACACTGACCTCTTCTCCAGTCCTCTCGTGCATTCATAGAATTAGCAGGTGTGCTGCTCCATGTAGAGACCGCTATAGCACATCTAAAATAAATTACCTGACCCCAACAAGGTAACATTTGTTGCACAGAAAGGTTCCCTTTTAGACAATATTCATAATTGCATGTTTCTTAATCTTTGAAGCTTATTTACAACTGTCAGGCATAACATGACCACCTGCCTAATATTGTGTTGGTTTAAGTCGTCAAAAATGCTCTGAACCATTGGCCCTGGACCAGAGGACCTCTCAGGGTGTCCTGTGGGGTCTGGTACCAGAACATTGGCTGTGGACCTGTTGGGTGCTCTGGGTTGTGCAGTGGGCCTCTGTGGATCAAACTGCATCTTGTTGAAGGTTGATCAGAATGGGATCGAGGAAGTTTGGAGGTCAAATCAACATCTTGGGCGATTGTCATGTTCCTCAACATGTTCCTGGGATGCATTTTCCTTCAGGGGTGGGCCAGTGACATTTTGGATTGGTTGTTGGTAGAGGTACGGACCCGTACCCGTAGCCTGTGAACTACGGATACGGCACTTTCCACTTGCCAATCAGATACGCGAGATCTGGTCACGTGACTCCCGGTAGACGCTAGCGGTACGGACCCGTAGCATCGGTACTACAGGTACGGACCCTAAACCTAACCCTAACACTAACCCTAACCCTAACCTTTGCTTACCTTTCAACAGTTTGCAGTGGTTAGCAGCTTCTTGACTCGTGAGACTCGCGTACGGTCCGTATCTGTCTGGCAAATGGAAAGTGCCGTATCTGTAGCCCACAGGCTACGGGTACAGGTCCGTATCTGTAGACACTACCTTTAGGATTGACATTTACAGTGTGCTTGTTCTTGGACAATGTTTCCTTTGGTGTCTAAGTCTCATCAAGACTGACATCAAAATCTGAAGATTTCTAGAGGAAACCCACATAGTACCAATATGATCAATGGTTTTCACTTCACCTGTCAGTCATCATGATGCTGTGGCTGACTGGTGTATAGAAAATGACAAAAATACAATTTTATTAACTAAATTATCCCTGTTTTTAATTAAAAATAATGAAATGAACTTAAGTTGTGTCGCTGATTTCGATGGCAGCTTTAGTACCTGTCAAGTTTTCGACCACCGGTGACGCTGTGGCCAGTGTTTTGATTCGTGGGTCTGTTTTTCTTGCAAACACACAAAGATGCAACATTTACCAATTTTGTTTTAGAGTAAATACAGTCCAGACGGTAGCATATTTTCAGTCTTTAGGCTTTCTGCCTCAGCACATTTCATTTGGAATTAAAAACAATGGATGCTACATGAATGTGCCGACTCTCAATTAATAGGTTTACTAAAAACTAATACTGAAAGAAGTGGGAGATATTGCAGATGTAGCCATTTACTGATGGGTCCAATTATCAAGACTTCTAGAGTAGTAGGACACTTAATTACTGAATGTTTCTGTGGCATCTGTGTCATTTAAACAGCAGCTGAATTAACGATCGTGCACGTGATTCATTGTGAACTGGGAGTCCGCATTAAGGTTATTGTTGAGCTGTCGGTTAATATGAGGAGGATAAGGAGACCAAGCAAGTAATGAAGCTTAAAAAACACTCAAATCTCTTTATAAATATCAAAAGTAGTTGGTTTGTTACGCCAACACGTTTTGTCAATGATCAACAGAGGAGAGCAGCACTGGAGGGGAAAACAAAAAAACATAAGAACAAGGCTAAAAGCAGTAATGATAGTAGGAATAGTAAAAAAAAAATAAAAAAAATCTAAATAACGAAATAATGAGTAAAAGAGAATAAAATAAAATAAATAAAACAATAGAGTACATGATAAAAATCTTATGGATCCTGCTGCACAGATGGCCTAAAGATGGCTGATCAATGCTGCCTTCACTTGTACTCAGACACTGTAGTTGCATTCACTGAAACCAGGACATCAGAGTCTCAGTGAGTGAACTTCACCTGTCCATGTTGGCCACTCTCCTCTCCCCATCCTCCATGATTCACTTTTGGCCAGTTTTTAATAAAAGTACTTGTGTGGAGGATGAATCACCAGAAAGTGTTGCAGCTTTTAATAGCCGCCATCGTCAACATCCCTCAAACCCCCATCGCCTCCATCCAGCCCCACGGCTACAACCAGGAGGTTCATCCAGGGGCAGCTCTGACTGGTCAGGACAACAAATAAGAAGCTGCTTTCTTAATTTAGTCACTGATTTAAAATGCTTCTTGTTATGACCTTAAGTTGCTCCCACTTGCCTCATCAGGTTCATCCAAAAACAATCAACATTTTACTGAATTCTTCATGTAGCAAGGATTTAATGGAACATAGTTTACTGCAGAGCAAAACATCATAAGAGAATTGTCAATTTTACCACTCTTCTCTAATTTACTTGCTAGAAACATATAAATTATGAGTGCTAATATCTTTTTAGTTAAACTTAAAATGTCTCATTCTGTATTTTCAGACTATAGAAGTTAAAAAAGATGAGACATTTCAGCTTAAAATGATTAGAGGAATAAGAGTTAAGAATTTACTCAAACTTAAAATCCTGCCCTCAAGATGACAAAAAAAATGTAAAGTCAGTTTTGTAATTCTTTCTTTGTGGTCTTCTTTTACTCCCATAGGAATTTTTTTGGCGGCCATCTCTCAATTGTCCTTCGACCTTCAAAAAATTCCTGGATCCAGACGGTGATTCGGATCACCTCCAAAATCTAATCGATTGTTACTCTTGCTCTTCCGGACATCCTGTAAAAAATTTGGTGAAAATCCGTCCATGACTTTTTGAGTTATGCTGTTAACAGACAAACAGACACACACACACACACACACACACACACACACACACACACACACACACACACACACACACACACACACACACACACAGACAGACAGACAGACAGACAGACAGACAGACAGACAGACAGACAGACAGACAGACAGACAAACAAACTCCAGTGATTACATAACCTCCTGGTGGAGGTAATAACAGCAAAGAGCTTAAAAAGACAACACTGCACTGAAAGAAATAATGTCAAGCAGGAAAAGGTGTTGTTTAAAGCGAATCTGGACAACTTGAGAGGAAATGCATTAAGGTATGACCTTTTGTAGGCATTGCTTTGTAATTTGTAGTTTGTTTTGGCTCCTTCTGTTGTCTTTTTCAGCTTCCATTTGCAGCTACATGACTCAGACAGAGGAGAGAGATTAGATTCAGACATCCATCCATCCATTATCTATCCACCACTTAATCCTCATTAGGGTTGTGGAGGGCTGGAGTCTATCCCAGCTGACTTATGGTGAAGGCAGAAGACACCCTGGACAGGTCACCAATCCATTGCAGGAAACAACCACACTCACAGTCACACCTACAGACAGCTTAGAGTTACTAATTAAAGCTGCTGTCCGGAGTTTCCGTTTGTTTTCAATTTATGTATCATTGTTTAACAAAGCTTAAATGTGTTAGTCTAGTTCGATACTATAATATAAAGTTAGTATAACACGATATGAAAATTTATTCCTGAGCTCCGCCTTCCTCTCATAGACCCCCATGTTATTCCAAAAAGCGCCGGTCGCTGCCGACCAATCAAGTTCGAGCTTCAGTTTTGTCATGCTGTCAATCAACGGTTACGCGCACAGCAAGCAAGCCCATGCAGAGGTGGGCGAGCTACGCACTACGCAACTGCGCGCACATTTGTTTTGCTTGTGGAGGAGAGAGCATCAGGGATCAGCAACTTCCAGAAAAATTACCAATCCCACGGCTCGGGGTGCTCGCGTCGCTCCCCGACCACGGCCTCCATAGCCCGCCTGACGGCTTCGTTGAGATGCCCGACCTCTGGACGAAGATGTTGGGGCGTCTGGGACATACTCTTCGTCAGAGGAGTCATGCAATTCTGAACTCTAGATAGAAATAAATAAACAATGTAACACATATACACGCGTAAATGCACTAAGTTTGATAAACAACGTCATCGAAAGGGATACATGAGTGTAATCACATATTGAAACTTTACTCGTTCGTCCTAGCAGATTCATGTTATTTTGGTATTAGGACAAGTTAGACTCAATACAGAATTCTAACGTAATTCCTTTATTATTTACTAAATGTACTAAATGTAAAAGAGGGGAAAACAGCAAAACAGGCGAGATGCTGCAGCACTCCGGGCACTCCTATCAGGTACTGCGCGCGTGCACAAATAAAGGGGCGAAATCAGAGGGAGGGTGGGACCAACAGTGCTTTGGGAGACGCTGCGATTCAAACTCCGGACAGCAGCTTTAACCTGAGGATGTTTTAGGACTGTGAAAGGAAGTTGGAGAACCGGGAGTAAACACGCCATGCACAGAGAGAACATGCAAACTCCATGCAGAAAGAACTGCGAGGCAACGATGCTAAACCACCGAGCTGCTAGCCATGGATGCACTCTGGACTCTCTAAGATCTGAAACTACAGTTGATGATGACATGAAAAAGATGCGTTCTGGTGCAAGTCAAACAGCAGTTTTGAAGCTTCAGAGCTGAGAAATCCGCTTCTTGGACACTTTACCAAAAGACTGAGTCTAAAAGTGTTTCTTATTCTCTTTTTTTTTTCTCAAAAATAGCTTCTAGAAAAGAAGAACCCTGAAAAAACTCCCTTATATCCTCCCCTCTTCTTCCTCACCCCTGACCAGGCATGTCTCACCCCTGTAAGGTTTTTCTACTCATTTAAGATGATGCTACTTCTACTCTCATGCCGTCTTTTCTTCTGTTTCTTCTCCAGATTGAGATCCGGGACACCAAGGACCCAAGATATACACTCCAGCGGTTCCACTGAGAACCAAACTTCCTCTTCTAGCTCCCTCCTTCCTCCCTTTTCCTCCCTCCATCCTGCTCCTCCTCGTCCTCTCTCCTAAACTCTTCAGGTTAAAATCTTTACATCTGGGCTTCTAAGCCAAAACTCAGCAGTTTGTAAAACAGGAACTGAAGTGGAATCATCTGAGAAGCTGTTGAAGAGAAACCAAGAGGAAGAAGAACGATCAGCTTTATCAAACTCTGGGATAAAATCACTCAAACACACAGTGTCTCATATGAAAGTCATTGATAATGATAATGGAGCTCATAGTGGGAGTATATTATGAAAATAAATACATATTTTTATCGAGTAGGAAAGAGCAATTTCCAGCTTTAAAAACAACATTATTACGTGCGTATATAAAAGCACAAAGGTGCTACTTGAGACAGAAAAAAAAGAAAATTTTGTACAGCCACAGTGTAATTTTAAAGTCTTTTTCAAGCCACTTTTAAACTTCTCTTTGTATATGACAAGGTCTGATCCCAGGAATTAAAAAAAGAAATGAGATGTTTCTATGGAAACAGGGTAAATACACTCATTTAAGCATTTTGTTGCCCCCATTCATGGAACGTCCCTGTGAGCCGTGGAATATTTAAACCTGTTAACATTGTCAAATCATGAAAAAAAAGTGTGGATTTGTCCTTAAACCTTGTATGTCCTCCTTCAGTCCACATTATAGAAAAGAAACGAGAGTAAAATCCATTCAGTCACATGTCAGTTTTTGCTTTTCTCCTCCCGTTCTGGTCGCTCTCGGCTCTGCTCTGGGTTTTATCTGTACGTCCGTCACCAGGAAAGGCCCTGCATGCTGCATCTGTCTCAGGCTTGTAATGACAATTCTTCCTCTACAAGCTCAGTGGGGCTCCGACTCCGCTAAGTCTGACAGGCTGTTTGCTGCACTGTCCAACCCACCAGCTGAGGAGCTGAGAGGACGAACCAGCACAGGTTCACATCGAGAAAACGGACATTACCGGCTCGGATTCCACACAGAACCCTTCTATGGACTGAAAATACTGCTTTAAAGTACATATCTTGGTTATTCCGCCCCATTTCACTGAAAACCTCTCACCTGATCATCTTCAGTTTGAAAAAAAAGGTAAATATTGATTGAGTTGAGAATGTGTAAAATCTGGGCTCATAATTCTTAAAGAAGGTGGGTTCATGTTGACTTGTACGCCGTTTTCTTCACACCAATCTGTGGACCAGTGTTTGAAATGCCAAAACTTGAGAAATAATATAGCTAGAGTCCTGAAATTTTGTATTATTGCTCCCAACTTTCCCAACACAGTGTTTCTATGTGGCTAACTTTTCGCTAATGAGGATATAATAAATTCAAACAGATCTTAGACATATTGCTTGTGGTACCCCTTTTTGTACAATTATTTGAAGCACTATGAGTTGGAAAAACATGATTTTTCTTTTAGCCCTATAATAATATCTCACTCTTCCTATTGGGACCATTATTGGAGACGTTTCACCATCATCACTGCTCAATGCATGTTTAAATATTGACCATAGATGCAAAAAAAAAAAAAGTTTTAAAATTCATGTTGGTGACAATCACTGGAAAATAAATCAGCCTTTTAGGGCGAAAAATAAAGGTTTTATGGTTGGTGGAATATTGGAATAGAAACAAAACGTCAAAAGACATTTTTGATCAAATTTGCACCAACATATAACTAGTTTATATGATTCTATCAAAGCAGGGTTGTACCACTGAAGACCACATGTACAAATCAATGTCACAATATCACATTATTTTTCAAGTTATGGCACTTCAAACGTTGATCCACGGATTAGAAAATGCCGCAAAAATTGGTATGACTCCATCGTCTTTAAGAATTTTTTACTTCAAAAAGTAATGTTACCTGTGAGTCCAGTTTTGAGACATGTTTTATTTAATAACATATGTATGCACAGAAGAAAAGTCAAACAAATATGAAATAAAATTTGGTGACTTGAGGTAGAAAAATCCACGCCTGAACTCGACATGTTCATTAGAAGGCACAACTGGATGAAGAGGTAGAAAGAATCATCATCATTTAATTTTACCATAACAGATTTAAATGCTGGGGCTGCTCAGTGGGGTAGTGGTTAGCACTTTTGCCTTGCAGAAAGAAGATCCCCGGTTCAAATCCCAGGGTGGGCCTGGGATCTTTCTGCATGGAGTTTGCATGTTCTCCCTGTGCATGTGTGGGTTTCACTCTGGCTTCCTCCCACAGTCCAAAAATATGCTGAGGTTAATTGGTTACTCTAAATTGCCCATACGTGTGAATGTGAGTGTGACTGTTTGTCTGTATATGTAGCTCTGAGACAGACTGGCGACCTGTCCAGGGTGTCCCCTGTCTTCGCCTGAGTCAGCTGGGATAGGCTCCAGCACCCCCCGCTACCCTAGTGGGGATAAAGCGGTGTACAGAGAATGGATGGATGGAGATTTAAATGCTCTTTTCTCGACCAACCTTGTGCTCTGAAAACACATTTGAAGGCAAAATGGACATCTGACATTCAGTCCTACAACATTAGTCAAAGAACTGCAGAAAAAAAACCTTGTCAAAAAGAGTCTGAAGTTTGAAAGCTCTGCGGCTCCAAATGGTTCAGCATATGTCTTTTGCAAAACCTTGAATTTGGTGTCAGACACACAGAGGTGCAAAATTAAAGAAAGCATCACTGAATTAACCTTCTACCGTATCCCAGAACAAAAAAAAAAAAAACTGTTGTTGTGTCCTCATCAACCCCCAATATACCTGATACATGAGCACTATTTCTTCAAGACTTTTAAGAGTTTCCAATGAGTGTAAAATCAGCAAAGTGCTTCTTCTTTTTCTCCTCACTTTAGTCTAAATGCTGTGCGACTGTCATCATTTGCTTTGACAGTAATATGACAGCATTTCTACAAATATATGTTTTTCCCTGAACAGTTTGGAGAAGAAAATGGTTATTTTAGTGTGGTTAGAAGGCAAAAACAGAGAGGTCAAAGCCTTAAACAAACACTTGAAAAGTGTGCAGTACAACATGCAGTCCGGTTTCCATCCCAATGAAGTTAAAAAAATTTTAAAAATAAAGTTTCTATCAACTAGTATGCAGTAAATATTAGGAGTTGGGTGCAGATTGTCAGAGCTAATTCTCTTTGTAACCCTCTGTAGAAGAAGAAGCCACAGCAAATGTAATCTGAGTTTTGTACCCCACACGAGACATTAAGAGGAGTTGAAGTAATTAAAAATACATTTATTATTGAAACGAACAGTGACAGTTAAAGCTCAAATGATGCTCAGAATGTGTCTGTTTGATTTATCTATCATGTGAGGAAGGTTACAGTCTCCCTCATTAGGTCTGTTTTTATTTCACTTTGTCACATTTTGATTTAACTTTTCTCTTGAGCCAAGTGTGACAAATGTATTTTGAATTGCTAGTGTTTCCACTCACCTATTTTTTTTAATTACAGATTTAAAATATGCATAATAGTAGGTACTCATTTCATAAAATAATATGATTTTTGCAGCTCCACTAACCTGTTTTTATGGGGAAGAATAAATAACTGCACAAAGCAGAAGTGGACTGGACTTTGGTTGGATCCATCATTTTCTTGGTCACTACTGAGGATTTTGTCAGCAGGACGGTTGTTATTGGTGGGATCTTTGATGCAAACGATGACATTTAGGCTTCATTAGTAGCGATGACTCACACGTCACAGCTGAGCACACTTAATGCAAAAAAACCCGTTTTCTCTTTCTCTGTCATTTTACCTTCTTCTCCTTCAGATGTTGGCTTTTCTTGCTCTACTCCATCGTCCAGTTGTGCCTGATTAAAGCGATCCCTGACTTTCTCTTTCAGTGCTTCTTTTGTAAATGGTTTTATGTTGGTGTGCTGCTCTTGTGGTGATGTTATTTTCTATGATTATGGGATGCTGTGATGTTTCTCATTGCTGAAAAAGGAAATGCTTATGCAGGACTGGCAGCCGGTGTCATAAACCACTTTACCACCATCTGTGTTGTTGTTTTATCAAGAAAATGAATAAACTGATTGACTCAATCAATATCAGTTGACCTTTTTTGTAAATTTAAATTCCGCCTTTTCAGGTTCTTTCTTTAGTAAAACGGAAGTGTCTTCCATCATACGCAAAGTTCATCTTTTAAATAAAATCCATTAGAGATCTGTCTGAATCAAATATTGACTGACTTTATTGTTTTATAACAGGATTTGTTAAACATCAGATGAAGTCATCCACTACTTGTCATACAGAGTTTGATTAATTCTACATTACCTGCAGGATTCTTCAAGAATAAACAAGCTGTCTGATTTATTTGTGTAATATTTATTATCAGACCAAAGAATTCCTGAGTTTTAAATCTTTAGACTAACAAAAATAGTGACTATTTATATGAGCAAGATGCTTTTGTTCAGTTCCTGAGTTGACATTCAAATCAATAACCATGGCCCCGTGTAGAAAATAACTGCCAGAGGAGAAGAAACAATCTGATTGTGAGACTAAATACGGGAAAATAAAATGATACAGGCACATCTGTGGCCATCACAGCTGCAGCAGTGATCAGGAGGTATGGAATAAGCTATAGTGCCACTAATCAGAGCTGCAGTGATTGTTCTTCATAAAACTAGGCCACGAACATGGTGCTACTGTGGGAAATGATGTGTTTTATAATTTGCTAAGAGTGCATATTAAAGAGTTGTATTGATTCTGAGGAACAGGAAGGTGAAGAGCATCACTACCACGGCGTGACTGGAATGAAACAAAGAAGAAAAGTCCAGAATCGATAAGAAGGAGCTTATGCTTTATTATGCAAAGATGATCAAGACATAAGGTGATTGATAATCAAAGTACAGACAATTTTTGATAATAAAAGTACAGACAGTTTGATGTAAGCCGTAATCAGTAAAGAACATGAGCTTGTTGTGTGTGCAGTCTCTAATCTAGCTTTGCAGAGGTGAAGTCATTCCTACGAGAGCGATAATGACAAAACATCAGCTGTGACAGAGGAGAGCGGACCAGCGCAGCACTGGAGGGGGCGGCCAGCCTCGATAGCTATACACACTGTTAGAGTATAAGAAGACTGGGCCAGGTCCATTCGAACTGACTGAACACTTGTTGTTGGTTAGGGACAGAGGATTCAGTCCCAGAGCTCTGTATCGCATGTTCAATTTTGCTGTAATAAATACTCTTTTTGATTCTAAGAAGAAGTCTCCTGGCTACTCCATCAAAAGAATCGGGCGGAAATAGCTGTGTGTGTCTGTGATTACCACAGTGGATGCATAGTCCTGACAGTGACGCACGGAGGTGTTAGTGTGATAATGTGAGGCTGCATGAGTGCAAAAGGTGTTGGGGAGATTAAATGTATGGATGGCAACATGAAAACCTGTAGATCCATCAAAATACTGACTGACAAGATGAGAAAAATCTGCAGAAACTTCAAGAGAAATATTCTAGCAAAGCACACTTCCAAAAATCTCCCACAGAAATTTCTAAAGAGGAGCAAAAAATGTTAATGTCAGATTTATTCATACAGCACTTTTTAAGGTGTATGGCCAACCAAAGTGCTTTACAGTAAACTAAATCATCAACAACATGAAAACAATAAAAGCAAAACAATTAGACGGTAAAATAAAACAGATTAAAGATCCACTAAAGGTGACTCTGCTCAGCCAAAGGCCACAGTGAAGAAGTGGGTCTTAAGAGGTGTTTTAGAAATGGAGACGCTATTCACAGACCGCACAGAGGGGGGCGATGTGTTCTACAGCGTGAGAGCCACAACCGCAAAGGTTTGATCTCCTCTGGTTTTCATGAGGGATCGAGGAACGTCCAGGACCATCTGGTCAGCTGACCTCAGGGCTCTGGAGGGTTGATGCACCTTAACAAGGTCAGACAAATATTCTAGGGCCAGTCCATTCAGAGACTTAAAAACAAATAAAAGAATCTTAAAATAAAACTAGAAGTTTTACCAAACTTGGACCGCCCGGCGACAAAGATGACCCCCGTGACCTTGAAAATGAGGTCACGGTCACCAAATGCGAACTTGACCTGTGTCTTATTATGGTAGACCTGTGTACCAAATATGGTGAGGCTACATCAATATTTTATGGAGTTATCGCACGGAAACCAAAGTGTTACAGACAAACACACAAGCAAGCAAGACCATGCAGGTAAAAACAATACCTTCCGGCAAACACAGTTTTGCCGGGCGGTAAAAACACAATTACCCAGCAAAGTGCATTGTCTGACATGAATCCAAAGTAGGGTGATTTAAAGAGAAAGTTAGAGCAACACAGACTGAAGAAGGATGACTATCAGAATATTTTTACAGATATTTAATATCTTCTATGTTGAGGATTGAGTCTGTCTGAACATAAAGGTGGACATTTGAATCTCAGTAATGTTGTCTCAGTAATAAGGAAATTATAAATTATTTGACATATAGGTGACATTGCACAGGGCATACTCTCTTGTTGTGAATGTGGCACAGCAAATAGCTGATGCTGATGTTAGCACTAATGTTAGCATGCTTATGTCATCTTACTGAGGATAAATGCTAAAGTCTGTTAGAAGTGTCTTTATAAAAAGTCTCGTGCACCAGTGGAGCCTACTTCTTTCACATCGTCATATAAGCCTCTCTTCCCTCCTCAGTCTTTACAGGAGACATCACGGCTGGAACATGGAGCTTTACGAGACACTGCGATTCTGTTTGTCCTCTATGTGCAAAAACTCTGGTCCCATCTGTTGGTGAAGCGTCGAAGCGTTAAGGATCACTGCTGGACTGTCACTGATCGTCAACCGTCAGTTCTGACCAAAAACACAGTCATGATTCTATTACTGACACTCCTGGGCATAAAATCCATTTGACCGATCTTCCCCTGGATATTTTGAGCATTTAAAATCAAGCATTCTGTGTTTTTTTATGCTTCAATTTGCTCCTTTTGGCATCAATTTGCAGTGGAACTGTGTTTGTTTATGCAAAGGAAAACACAAAAGTCTGGCACCAGGTCAAAATATAATGCAGTGAGGAGCTCAGGGATTCTGTGTTTCTTGTGTAGATCAATTTTTCTCATTTAATATCATTTCTAAAGGGACACATGGACGTGATTCAAACCTATGCCCTCTTTTGTGTCTTAGTTTGGGTGAGTAACAGTAAATTGATTTATCTGCCCCTGGAATAACAACTGAGATGTGTATCAGGATTAAGATTTATGCTTATATTCCAAACTTTCTGTACATTAAGGCCGTAAAACATGTTTGTTGACATGCTAAAGAAAAAAGACCTGTCTGTTTGAAGAATTTGTTCGTATTTTAAATAGAAGGGGCATAACGGGGAGGTATTCCCTGCTTACCTAATGACATATTGAACACTGGCGTTCCACTGACTGACATTGTTTTAAGAATCACAATAATTAAAATAAAATGACACAGTTCAATTGTGGAGATGTGTTTTCTCTCTGTCTCCTATTGTTCCTGATCTGTTTCTGCTCTGACCTGTCTCTTTTTGGCTCCCTCTGTCTGTCATCTCTCCCTCCTGTCTCTCTTTCCCTGATCACTCGTCTCCTTGCTCTCCCTGCTTCACCTGGCTGCGCTCTACCTGCTGATTACTGCAATGATTGTCAGCTGCAGTAAACAGCCAACTCAGCTCACCTGCTCACTTCCTCACCTTCAGGTATTTAAGCCTTGGTCTTTCAGTCATACTCTGCTGGGTCATAAACTTATATCCTATCATGGACTCTGCACTCTCTTTGGATTTGCTTCCCCACTTTTTGGACTCCGTTTCCCTGTTCCTGGATTTCCCACACGTGGACTCGGTTCTCACGGATTCTTGTCAGCCCTGCTTCAGTCACTAGCCAGTAGTCCTTGTCTCATTTCCGTCTGCCCTTGGATTCCCTCAGCCTGTCCCCCCCCCCCCTGTGTTTGTTCTCCCCCATCTTGTGAGTACTCCTCCTGAGCTTAGTTTTAACGCAGTTTAGTTTTGTAGACCTGTTTCTGTATTCTTAGTGTTTGTTTATAGAGTTCAGAGTAGTTTGGTTGTGTTCTGCCCCCCAGTTCAGTTCTTCATTTATGTATTGGTTTAGCTATTTATTTTAATAAGTCTCTCATTTATTCAGCTGTCTGACAGTTTTCTGTGTCTGCGCTTGAGTACTCCAGCTCCCCCCTGACACTTTCATAGTATCAATACTTAATATTATAGCTTTAATGACTGAGAGGAGTTAAAAATAGGCTTGTTTTATTGCAGTTTACTGTAGCCAACATCCATCTTTGACCATAGGACAACTCCAGAATAAACCCCAAACAAGGGAACCTTGCTTAAACAAAATTAAATAAATGGGGGTGGGTTTGAATAGTTCTTAGCATGTTTTGTTTAACAGTTTGTAGGGTTTGTTATCTCAAAATAATTTTGAATTTTTGTTTAATAATTTGTTTTAATAATTTTTAGCATTTTTTAAATAATGTTTTACTATTTGATGATTTGTTTGTCAATAAAAATCTAGAGTGAGAAAACAAGGAATCTTCATACCTTTACCTAAAGTGTGCATTTTCTGATTCTTTTCCATAAACAAGAGAAACCTGTGAGCAACATGAAAAGAGCTGTATTATAAACCTCTCACTTTGGTGGAGTAGAAAGACTCCACAGAGGTGTTCAGGATGAAACGGGGGGGGACGAGTATTCCAGCTAGCCCCCCTAAATGTATTCTAGCTAGTTTGCATAAACTAGCCTTCTATCTGGAAGCTACTGTGGTGGAGAGATTTAAACGTATTCTTTTTTAGACGAGCGAATTCTCGGAGGTGAGAAACAGATTTTGGTGCTGGAAAAATTGACCCGAGAAATTCAACAGCTGGATGAAGGCTGCCGAGTTAAAAAATGTATAAAAAGCCAGACTCCAAACCATTCGTTACTACTACAAGCATCATCATCATGGATCAACTCGGCAACAAAGGCTTTTACATCACCCTGCCTTCCAACACCAGCGCCAGTGTGTTTAAAAAAACACGTTCCAGTTACCACGTGGACTTGGCTCACCCCACTGTTTCCTCGAGGATTTTTTTCAGCAGACTCTCCAGGGGCCGTGACACGTCAACAAATGACACTTGACTGCAGATTTTACAACCTATTTATCAAATGGCCAGTTGAAAATAGCTTTTTAAAGGGTGAATGTAAAAAAAGAAAATTTAACAAGCTCATCTGAATATGCAGTCAGCAGTTACATCATGGTGTATAGATATTAGCTTATTGCTATCAACAGTTTACGTTAGCGACACTGAGTTAGCACCGGGCCCAATTAGCTTAAGCTACCAATGTGTTATGTAACGTTAGCTGGACATCAATATTTTGGCCGTTTCTCAATTCTAAGTATGCAAGTCCGTACTCGTGTTCTTGGTGAGACCACATCGAGGCTCAAGTTCATTTGGAACACCAGGGTACTTGATAACGTCCCCTCGTTCTTTTGCTCCGGTTATTTTTACCGTGAAAAACGACAAAATGGAACAGATGTAACACAGCCTTGCATGTTCATGTTTTAATATTAAAACAGTTACTGTGTATAGATTGTTATAAAAAAATTTAAATGATTTACAGCCGCTGAATTATTGACAGCTGTAATTTGTGATGCAGTTGAACTGAACCGTATCATTCTCAGTTCTATCCACAAAAACTTTTTAGAAACTGCTGAAAAAATACTAAACCTTTAGGAGGACACCTCATAAACAGGGACGGATGGTTTACAGTTTTATTACTAACATTACTGAAATACAGTCTACATACATACCTTCTAACCTGGAGACTCACATCTCCGAAACCGTTAGAATATTTTTTTAATCAGGCTTTATCTTGATAAACTGACCACATATTTGACATTTACACAACTACTTTCTCACCTGAAATAATCTGAAAACTACATTTTGTGTCATGACAGCAGTATTCCCAAAAAAAAAACTTCTGGTACCTCTGAAAGTTTCGTCCTCGGCCTTTCCCGCTAGTCGGTGCGAAATGCGATCTGGGTTATCTGGCCACACCAAGTCTGCACAAGTCTGGCCCGATGCAGTCTTGATAAATGTGGGCGAAGCGAGAACATTTTGGGGTATCACCTCTGTTCTCGGTCAGATGCGTTCTTCCAATTGGAACAGTACTGGGTCTCTGACTGATGAAGTTTCACGAGTCCACGAGAACGAAAGTACGGACAAGTACAGATATTAAGAAACGGCCTTTGTGAATGTCTGTTTAACCAGTAAAATATATTATGAGTTATCTTAAGCATGTACATTAGTAGTGTGCCATACTGCAAGATCTGGTATTGTTCCAATACCGAGTAAATACAGGACCAGTATCGCAAATATTGATACTGATACTCCAGACTAATTTTTGCAGTAGTAGATTTTTGAGAATTTTTTTGCAGTTACTTTAGTAATGTCAAATATTATTCTTTTTTCTTGTCCTGAAGTCTTTTATTCTCTTCAATTTTTTTCTTTTCTTCCTGCGGTTCATCAATCTTTCCCTGGATTTCTAGGTTTTTTTTTTGCTCCAGGATTTCACTCCTCTCTAGTTTTGTTTTAATGTCTTTTTTTCCACCTTTTTCTTCTCCTCTTTTATCTTCAGCTAAGCCTCCTTCATTTTCTCTTTCACCTCATTCAGTTCTTTCTGTTTCTTGTCGTGGTTTTTCTTAGATGTGCCGAGGTTGAATAACACGTCCGGTGACACTGTTGCTTTTATATCATATGATTTTATTATAAAAAGGCAGCATCTGAACAGGCTCCATGGTCTGCCTGTGGAGTATCCAAAAGTCAGTAGAGAATCTCTCAGAATGTAAAAGACAGCATCTGATCAGGACCCATGGTCTGCCTGTGGAGGAGCCTGCCAATTGATTCCTCGCCGACAATGACCAGCAATCAGGTTTTATAGGTTTTCAACATGTAGGGGGTTACAACAAATAGTTCTTTATTGCCTACCATATGGGAAAGCAGGGAGCATCATCAAACAACCTCCCTTCTCTACAGCAGCTGAAGAGTTTTGGACAGAAGAACCCTTATAAAAACTCCTCCAACAGGGCTCTTTAAACAAGAAACCACATTCCAATGACATGGGTAGAATTAGTCACACATGTAGTTCAGGTTCCATCTGTGGTCAGAAGACAAAGAACCACACCAGAGCAGACACTACATATAACAAGCAACTCATATCAAATACTAGAACAAACAAAACAGATTCCATTCTACTAACTTATTAAGTAATACATGTCTCAGATCAGATACCACATTCTCATCCACAATCTTCCTCTGTTCCTCCACTTCTGACTTCTCTTTGTTGACTTCAACATTCTGAGCTTCTAGAACTTTCCGAGCCTCTTCAAGTTCTTTCTTCTGAGCTTGAAGTTCTTTCTTTATCTCCTGTGATATTTTGTTTTCGTTCTGCAGCTGTTTTCTGTTGCGCTCGATGTCTTGCAGCTCGGAGGTCTTTTGGTTAAGCTTTTTCACGTTTCTCTGCACTTCTTTTTTCAGCTCGAGAAGTGAATTCTTCTCTTTTTGCAGATCTTTTCTCTGCTGCTCGAGTTCTCTCTGACTTGTCTGGGCTTCTTTTTTTCTGTTGATCCAGATACCTCTCTCCTTCTTGAAGCGCTTTGTCTTTCTGCTCAACTGCTATCCAGTTTATCAGGACTTCTTTTGTCTGTTTTTCAAGAAAGATCTTTTCCTCGTGCAAATCTTTGCTCTTCTGCTCGAGCTCTTTCTGGTTTGTCTGGAGTTCTTCGTGTTGTTTCTCCAGAAAGATCTTTTCTTGAAGATCTGTCTCCTTCTGCTCCAGCTCTGTCTGGTGTGTCTGGAGTTCTTTCTGTTGTTTCTCCAGAAAGATCTTTTCCTCGTGCAAATCTTTGCTCTTCTGCTCGAGCTCTTTCTGGTTTGTCTGGAGTTCTTTCTGTTGTTTCTCCAGAAAGATCTTTTCCTCATGCAGATCTTTTCTCTGCTGCTCGAGCTCTTTCTTGGCTTTCTGAACCTATTTTCTTCCCTCGTCAATCGCCTTTTAATGCTCTTGCAGCTCTTTGCTATACCACTCCCATACCACCAAAGTGGAGTAGCATGAGTGGAGTCTGAGAAAGCAGCTTTACATCCTTCCCCAAAGTGATCACAAGCCAGCATGGAACAGCAACTGCTAATGCCGTGGTGGCTTCAGCCTTTTCTGTCATTTTTTTTCCATAATATTTTTGAGTTGCCACGTGTTTCTTTTTTAACATCACAAAGTTTGGCATAGAAATCAACCTTACAGTATAAGCAGTATGTCCTTGTGTCATCGCCAATAAATGGTTTCAACCAACCTTTAAATTCGGGGTTTGATTCCCATTCTTTTCTGTATTTTTGAGGATACAGCTTAGAATGAGACATGATGACCTAGCTAGCGACAGATTATGTCACAGAGCGACACACACACACAGTGGATGGGGTGAGTAAGTGACTAAGGCTGTGCGAGTTACATTCAGTGTTTTATTTCAGTGATAGTGAAGACAAGAAGGAACAAGAAATAAATGTGAATCACGCTTTGTAAGTCAGGGTGGGATCAGAGTAAGTTACACCTTAGTGTATGTGGGAGTTTGATTGCAAGAGACTGGACAATATTCACATTTTCACTTTTACTGTTATTTTTTTTGTATGTGTTTTTCTGTCTTACTGTGACATACAATTTATGGTCCAGAATATATCACCCGCTGACTTCTGCATAATCTGTTTCCATGTTAATGCGTGCTCAAAAATTAGACTTTTCATGACGACTTCAATAGTGCAGATTTGAAATCACTGTCATTTCAAATTTTCAGGCATTTACTTTTAATATATCCTGTGACACTGTTGTTGTTCACTGAAATGAGAAAATAATCACATTACCCATTCATTGTCTCAATTTCTCTGCCTTAATATTTCTTAAAAGCATCAAGAAAGGCTGCCAGGTTACATAGAATGTTTTGATTGAGCCCTTAATACAACTTCTATTTTTTTCAAGATGAAGATATGTCATAACCTCCTTAACCCAATGTGAGTAAGCAGGAGGAAGAGGGTCTTTCCACCTGAGCAGAATGAGTCGGCTGGCTAGAAGTGTACAATAGGCTAGCATATTGCCCTGCTGTTTGTTAAGGTCTGTATTCTGCGGTAAGACCCCAAATAGAGCAATCTAGGGGGATGGATTGATTGTAACACCCAACATCTCAGAAAAGGCTCCAAAAATCAATTGCCAAAAATTAAACAATTTAGGGCAAGCCCAAAACATATGAAACAGGTCCGCAGGATCTTGTCTACATCTGTCACATTTAGGATTCACCTCTGTTCTAGTCTTGGACAGTCTGACCTTTGACCAGTGCAATCTATGAACAATCTTAAATTGGATTACAGTATGCCGCTGACAGATTGATGATGTGTATATCCTGTGAATAATGTTCTGCCAAGTCGCATCTGAGATCTGTTCCTTCAAATCTTCCTCCCACTTAGTTTTCAGTTGCTCTAAAGATGCCGAGCCATGTGAACTAAGAAGTTTGTAAATCATACCTATAACCTGTTTTGTATTAGCCTTAAAGTTAAATATACTGTCCAGCAATGACTCAGGGGGGCGGAACGCAATGTGATGCTACAAAACTACGCAATTGGAGATATCTATAGAAATGAGATCTAGGGATACCAAATCTATTCACAAGCTGTTGAAAAGAAACAAAGTTGTTGTCAAAATACAGGTCCTTAAACAAAGAAAATCCTCTCTTAGCGCAGACATGAAATGCTCCATCTACAATTGAAGGGGGAAACATGATTCTTAATGATTGGAGCCAAAAGACAGAGATTATGAATCCCAAAAGACCTCCTGAACTGATTCCAAATTTTGATTGAGTGTAACACAACAGGGTTAGAAGTATAGTGAGAGGTTGGTTTTGGGGATGAGAGTTCGCACCACAGGAGAGCTGGCAGGGAGGTCAAGTCACAAGAGGCCCTTTCCAATGTTAACCAAAGGAGGGTGTCTGAAAAGTTCTCATCCCTCATCCAATAGAGCAGCACTCTAATGTTGGCTGACCAGTAGTAGTTTAAGAAGTATGGAAGTGCCAGGCCACCCTGAAGACGGGGTCTTTGTAGTATGGATCTTCGAATCCGTGGAGGTTTCCCATTCCAGATGAAACTTGAGATAATATTGTCAATAGAGTGGAAGAAAAATTTTGTCAAGTAAATCGGAATATTTTGAAACAAATAGAGACGTTTAGGCAAGAAAATCATCTTAATGGCATTAATTCTACCACTTAAAGAGAGGGGCAGTGAATCCCAGCCTGTGATGTCTTGTTTCAAACCATCTATGAGGGGTCAAAAATTATATTTGTAGAGATCCTTATAAACAGGGGTTATCCATATACCCAAATATTTAAATTTTCTTATGTTAATTTTGAAGGGTGTGGAGTTAAAAGAAATAGATTTTGCCACTGGATTAATTGGCATCAGTTCACTCTTTTGAAGATTGATTCTATAACCAGAAATACTCCCAAAATTATCCAAAAATATTCAATAGTTTAGGGATGCTATTCAGGGGATCTCTGAGGTACAGAAGTAGATCATCAGCATAAAGAGAGGCCTTACACTCCTGATCACCTCGAATAATTCCTTTAATACTGGTATCCTGCCTTATAGCCAGCGCTAATGGTTCTATAGCAACTGCAAATAGAAGTGGTGACAGTGGGCAACCTTGTCTAGTACCTCTTTGTAGGTTAAAAAAAGTAGAAATGTTATTGTTCGTGGGTACCCAGAGGAAAAATTTACTCCTCAAAGCTTGCTCTTCGACAGCTCAGGAGACAAATTTGAGATTCTCATGTCAGCCTAATTTTAGTTTCTATTTTGTCTAAAGGTTTCTCATACGTTTCTCCTAAAATTCACGAGGAGAAATAGATGAGACAGGATAATTAGAGGGAGTCATACTTGAGACTTCTGGGAGATACCTTGCTAATCTCAATACAGTGTTTTTAATGGCTCCTTTATTTCTCCTCTGGAAAAGAAAATGAGCAATACTGGAGCTACATGTGAGACTCACTCACTCCTCGACGGGCTGGAGATTGAACTGCAACCTTCCAGGTGCAAGACGGCTACTCTACCTACTGAGCTATCCCACCCTATACACCAGGGCCGGCCGCTGGCATAAACACTCTATGCCGTTGTTTATAGCCACATCCACTAGAGGGGGCCACACCACAATAAGTGTGTGATTCGCATTTTGTCCCTGTCTAGGATACATTTTTTAAAAAATAAATATTTGCTGTTAATCATGTGTATGTGTGTTTTAACCCAATTACAAGCTGTGCACGTGAGTTGGTAGTTGCCCTGTGCATGTTTTGGGGCCACAAAAAAAATCTTGCTTAGGGCCACCAAAGTCCTAGGGCCGGCCCTGCTATACACACACACACCTTAGAAATGCTGCAACAAATAAGAAGTTGCCAGGATACAGCCTAAACATCTTGAGGCACTTATAATAATATATGGTGACTTCAATCATGTCACCCTCTCCTACCACTCGACTGGATTTATCATTCTAAACAACACGGATCATCCACTCATAATATCGTGATGGGCCTCTCTCTGGACTGCAGGATGGAGAGATATAGAAGATCTTTGTACCCACAGCAATGAGGCTTTATAATTCTATGGCAAATTAGACCCTCCAGAAAAACGCAGATAAAAATCCTTGATTATGCGAATAAATATGCGGGGTTTTTATGCCACATTATGCGGGGAAATTGCGGAAAGTTGCAAAGTATGCAAATAGTTGTGAAATATGCAAAAATATGCGCGATTCACCTGCCGTCTGGCCGTGGAGGGATGTGTTCTCTAATCAGACACTGGGATTGCTGTGGGGTTACTGGACTGACAGCCTGTGCTTTCGGAGGGGGAGGAGCTCACAGCAGCACCTGCTGCTTGTTGAAAACAGTAACTGCAGAATGATCCGAGTTTTCCTGTCAGTCTCCAAAACGGCAGAAAAAATCGCTAGATTTGTGGCTAGTCGCTTTTGACCAAAAAAAAGTCGCTAGGACGCTTTGGAAAGTTGCTAGATTTAGCGAGAAAGTCGCTAAGTTGGCAACACTGGCGCCGCGCTCCGCATCAACTCGTGCTTCTACTGTGTGTGTGAATCCGCAAACTGATAACGTCAGGCCGGGCGTCACATAAAAACTCACTCACAACGCCATTTATATCAGTTATAGTTTTCTCATTTCATCAGGCCTGGCGGGTTCCCCCAATCCTCCCTCCCCTGTCACCAAAAAAAAACAAAAAAAAAACGTGATGACAATAAACCCCATCCTGCAATAAATCACACATAAATGTGGATACTGGGGACTACTAAATGAACAACAGGGTAGCCCCAGCCCACTCTCCCGAACACAGAAAGTACACTAGAATTGCACGACTACGGCAAGGTAAAATTAGAGACAATGCCAGTTGTAAACATCATTATAGGCATACAATAGGATCTGTGTGTTTTTGTTAAGATTCTCACCAGCGAATGTCTGTCAAGACACACAGGAGTAAAGAAAAATGTGAGAAAAAAGAAAATGGTACCTTTTCACGTATAGGCACAAGTTAAGTTAATGTTCTTCTGTAAGTTCGGTTGCTGTTGTAGCAGTTTTTACGTGGGCCATCACCTTCTCTGGGTCCCGAAATTCTTTGGTGTCCCCATTGTATGTGATGCGGAGACGGGCAGGAAACAGTATTCCTTAGTGGACATCACTTCTGCCACGGAGCAGGTTCCTGATGTCGTTGAACGCGACGCGGGCTTTGGGAACACTCGCTGTATAATCCGGGAATATGGCGATCGGTTGCCCTCTGTATTGCAGTGGGCCCTGTTGGCGAGCCCAACGTAACACATCCACACAGTCCTGATAATAGTGCAGTTTAGCAATAATGACCCGGGGTCATTTGGTTTCCTTGGCATGAGCCCTCGGTGCGAGCGGTCCACCACGATATCTTTCTCCAACTACAGGACTTCCTTCAGCAGTTTGGAAACTGAGGCAGTGGAGCTCGATCCTGACTCTTCTGGGATGCCCATAATACGTACGTTGCACCGCCGTAGCCTCCCTTCGATCTCCTCATTCTTCCATCTCAGTTGAGCAGCCTTTGTTTTTAGCTCAGCAACTGTTGCTTGTAGTGCGGTGATCTTGTCCAACCATGTTGTTAATCCTTCCTCCACACTGGCAACCGTGGCTTTCACACAGTCCATATCGGAGCGGACGGTCGATCTCAGCTCTTTCAACTCATTTCTAACCGTGTTGAGTTCGTCAGAAAGGACACTTTTCAGCTTGGACCTGATAATTAAAGCTATGTCCGCTCTCAAGGAGGCGAGGACTTCTGCTTTCAAGGCTTCAGCATCCATCTTTCCCTTATTCATAATTAGCTTTGTTGCTAGCAGCTGGGCCGGAGTATTTGTATTTACGGAGGTTGCTCGCCATTTACTTAACATAGAAAATCCAAACTTACAATATCACTGTTTGCAGATATTAAGAAGCAGTATCCATGTGAAGTTTGACACAGAGGTGCGTAAAAATTGAGTTTTAGGAGAGTTTAGGTTGGACCTCAAAGTAGTGTTTCTTACTCCATTGCTAGCTCACTAGCCCTAGCCCCCCCCCCCCCCCCCCCCCCACACACACACACACACACATTTAAAATTTAAGTGAATCTATGAACATTTGGACACCTGCTGGCTTAAAAAAATCATTAAAAACAGTTCCATCCATTATGAATGAACACCCAGCCTGTTTGTTCCATGGAGCTACTACACGGCACAGCTGATCATTTAAGACACCAATATTAGCTCATGAGCAGAGTTTACCAACAGAACAGTGAACTTACAACATAGTCTTACAAACACACTAGTACACAGAACATGTATGTCTGGTATTTTTCCATTAAGACAAGTTGCACACTATGCACAAGTGAATGTGAATTAGCCATTTGGCTAATGTTGTTAGCTTGTAATGTCATTAGCACAAGTCAGCTCGTTAATCAATACCAATACGTAGCATAACAGCTGGATAGCTCAGTGACTTTGACATGGGAGATCAGTGCGATGATGTGATAAAAGCTAGAGAAGAATATACGCCTAATAATTTAGAAAGAGTTAAAGAGTTCAGACAACATGCATTGAGTCTTAATGTTATCATTTGTAAATAATATTGTAGCTTTTCTTGCATTTGATAACCACCATATAATTTATATGTGCATTGTAAACAAATGATACTCTAAACACAGGAGAGCAAGTGGATAATTGCTTTGTTTATTAGCATTCTCCCCCCACTAGTCCCCATTTTAAGGGCACAACATTCAGGCCTATTGAAGAAATGCTACCTTATGTGTCTTTCTTATGCTAAGATGGCCATCATGAGTTGTCCAATGACATAAGTGCTTGCGAGTCATAAACATAGTAATGTTTTCCATCATGGCTTTCCCTCTCACATAAGAGTTTGGCATTATCAAACACAATCTGTGTTAACAATAATGTGATTGTACGGGGGCTTTAACAGGTTACAGCGGATGCATGTGAGTGTTAAGAAATTATCTTACAGAACAATTGAAAATGGTCAATATAATTTGAGAAACTTAAAATTACAGTACTGGAACCTAGTTAAAAGTACACAGTACAATAATGAAAACTGACTGAATCTTGCTCCAGTGAGCTCATAGGATCAGATTCATGTAATGTGTAAACCTATGAATTATTCTCTGCACTTTAGGCCTACAGCTTTTTTTCCATTCTGAACATTGTGGCTCTAGCCAACAATACAATCCAGGAGGGAGCCTCTGTTTCGGTGTGTGAGGCCACAATGCTGAACCCCAGTTTGTTGTACAGGGCCACAGCAGGCATCTGGGTGGAGCTAGTCTCCAGCACCACCTTGGAGAAACCTCGTTCCTTGCAGAAGTCGACCCCAGTCTGAGCCAACCTACGGCCCAGACCCAGGCGTCTGCACTGCTGTGAGACCATCATTCTGCAAAGCCACCCATGTTTTTCCTTCCCGCTGTGTTTGACCACTACAGCCCCCGTACCGAGGACCTCTGGCCTCCCATCAACCTCAGCCTCAGCCACCCAGAAACAGTCATCTGGTCTGCTCAGATAGTTTCCAGGGATGTCCTGCATGTCTGTCCGAAGGTGCTCTCTGACATAGCTGTCATAGAGCTCATAAGAGCAGTAGTAGATGAAGCCCACCCAGACTGCAGGTAACAGCACAGCCCACAACACAGAGCCAAGGAGGTATCCAGCAACACACAGAGCCAGGGTGATGGCCAGGTAGAGAGGGCTGGTCATGGCGTTGCGGAAACATGGGCCGATTTGCTCACAGGTGCAGATGCTGAACAGGGCCAGCGCCGTGTCTTTGTCAGAGGGACGATACCGACGGATCACCAGCTGCATGACGAGAAGAGCTGCAGAGAAAATAAAAAATCTATCTGAAGTTTATGTAGCATGTAGGCTAAGATAAGATAAGATTGCTCAACCCTGTGGAAGAGTGCAGTAAACACGTGTTGGACTAATGCAGCTATGCTATTTAAGTATTTTTGTACTTTAATAAAGCAGTGTTTCTTCAATTTTGTGACCTCGTCCTGTGAAGTGTGTATTTACCAGCCTTGCATCAGCAGAACTTGGTTTGTGTTTCATTACTGTCAGCTCCAATTTGTGCCTTAACCCTCGTTTTGAAGTTTGAAGCTTTTTATTTGCCGTGTGATATTTGTGTGCATCATTTTGAACACGTTTGCCATCCAAATGTATGAAATATATTGACATTGGGATACTTTATAGTACTGTGATCAACAAATGCATCAATGACAAAACAATAATCTCATATAAATTATCTCTCACAGGGTACGTAGACTTTTAATAATTGTCTGATTATGCATGTACCACAAAATTAAAATTAACATCATGATTTAATCAAAGATAAATAAGTATTAACTCTGTGCTAAAAAGCCCACTGAGCTACAGTTTAGTTTCAACAGTTGAGCTACCACAGACTTAGTGTTCGCTAACTTCCCTTGAGTACAGGCCTGTTTATGTGTCAGAAACTGCTGTTTAACTCCTTCAAAACTAACACTAAATACTAATTAAATACTCTGTAAGCACAGCAAGACTGTATTTTAGTGAAAACTGGTGCTCTCTTACTTGCACAGTTTGGAAGTTAAGAGTCCAGAAGATAATGTTGGCGGAGGAGAAGCTCTGTGTACTGGTAAGAAAGTTCAAACCAGGGCAATGATCCTTAAAGCTATTTCCTGGGTTTATGTAGGGTCAAAGTACAGCTATGAAAGGCACCGAGACTGCTATGATCCCTGTTTTAGCATTTTTCTCCACTTCCTTCTCCCTCCTTGTGCCTCCTTCTTCCTGTTTGTGCCCATCTGTCTCTCCCTCTCTCTCCCTCATCTCTCACTCCTCCTCTCCCTGTTAGTCCTGCTCTGTCTTCACTGCTGATTGCAGCACTGTCAATCAGTTGCAGTAATTAGCTGACTCTACTCACCTGTTTACAATCACCTCATGCAGTATAAAGCTCAGTTCATTCAGTCACTCCTCTGTGGACCATAGACTCTACTTCCCACAGATTCTAGCTTGTCTCCAGTCTGCCATAGCCCCACCTGGACTCTTATCACCCCCAATCCCTAGATAACCGCTGGTTCTCTCTCTCTCTCTCTCTAGCCTTCTGTCTGCTAGTCTTTTTTTTTTGTCTGCATTTATTCTCATTGTTTAACTCCACAGAAGGGGTGTCAACACTTTATGAGATTAATGCATATTTTAGTCTTGCAGCCAAATATTTTATTATTTAGTGCATGCGTGTGACCATCACCAGCCCTCCCTGAAAGCTAAGCTGACATTCTTTATTACAATTCCCTGTTAAGAGCCAGGGAGGGCAGTGCTACACCTCAGTGGCGACGTGCAGGGAAACAAAGGGTGGACAGGATGAAACAGGACGGACAGGGACTAGCAAGCGGTGCTATTACATCTGAAGAATATCAGGTGCTGTGTTATTCTTGACTATTAATTACCCATCAATAAGACAAACAAACAAACACACACAAAAAAAAACAGAAAAACCAAACAAACAAAAAATAAACAAATGAATAAATAACCAAACGGTACTGAACACCATAGTTTTGGGTGTCATGTCAGTATAAAGTGGAATAGGCCAGAAGAAGATACTAGAGAAAAGGAGAGAGGGTTTAGTGTGAGTTTAGACTCTGGAGAGAGTCTCAGCACATTCTGGTGGGTCCCATCACTGCTCAACAGCGGAACTCGACAGGAGCTGGTGGGACCTGAGCAAACATGCACATGCAAGTGTGAAGGACCCCGAAGCCCAGAACAGCTATCATGGCAAGACAGGGCCAGGCTGACAGGGTGCCCTCCCCCCCAGGCCGCAGGAGCCACGGGGCGGCACCCCCAGAGAGCAACCGGGACCCCAAAGACAAGAGGGAGCAGCTACCGACACCCCAGCACGCCAGAACCGACCCAGGCAGCCCAGGGCAAGAGGACCCACCCGCCACCCATGCCCCAACCCCGCCCGCCCCAGCCCCCACCAGGACCCCGTACCTCACCACCTCACCCTGTCTGCCAGTCTTGTCTCCCTTAGTTTTGTTCCCCCCTGGGTTTGTGAGTACACTGTTTGTCTTAGTTTAGCATTTCTGTCTGCGTTTTCCTAGTGTTCCTGTGTAGATTGTAGTTAGTCTTTGTTTGAGTTTAGTTGTCTTGCATATTTTTATAGTAGGTCTGGTTTAGTTTTTTTCCCCTCCAGTTTTCTAGTTTTGTTTCCTGCTCTTCCTTCAGTTCAGCTTGTTTTTGTATTTGAATAAATTTCTTAGAAGCATCTGTTTGTCTCGTGTCTGTCTGCACCTGGTTTCTCCGATTTCCCCCACCCCAACAGAGACACAATTAAACATGGTCACGTGGTCAAAGGCAATGTTGAGTGTTTTCTCAAACATTTGTTGAGCCTCCAGAACCCTCCATTCCCCCCCCCCCCCCCCCCCCCTCAGGGACCTGAAAATTGAAAAGCAGAAAACCACAAACCTAACTGACACAACTTAGATTTCCAAAAACAATGCTTAAATATACTTTGATCAGTTTATGAAATGCAAATATTTAATCAGAATCAATTTTGCTGTTCTAATACAAAGACATTCTGATTATTATATATTAAAGTAAACTTATGTACATCTAAAAGACAAACGATAGGAAATGATTTCACTGTGTGCAGTTTTGATGCATAATAGAGAACTATTGCTATAGCTGCTATTGATTCAGTGGTATCTTAAACTGGTTATCAACATTTGTAGCACTTTCCAGGAATGTGCAATGGACACTACAGTGCAGGTCATAAATGTAGCATTTTATTCTGTAAGGAAAAATTATTGCCTGTGAACATGATGCAGTCTGTGATTATGTTAAATGGCAGTGGTGCTCTAAACCAGTTTTGTAAATGATTTCTTAATGACAGATTAGGTTATTGGACTGTTTTTTTTAACATGAAACCTTGTCTGACTACTGGATGTCCCTTTTACTCCAGTTTGGAAAATGTGTTTGCAGAGCAGTGTGTTTGATAAGCAAACACCAAAGTTTACTGGAATACCGTGTGGTTTAGTGTTGTCTGCACTGGAGTCAGGGGAGGGTAGATAAATCAGGAAAGTAACTGGTCAGAGAACTCTAAGACAGTTCTGAGAGAGGAAGAGGCACCAGAGCTCACACTGAGCCACCATGAAGACTTTGTGTGTTGTTGTGCTGAGTCTCATCTGAGTGTGTCAGGCTGCATCACTGGCCTGTCAGAAGCTGATGAAGCCAGTAGACAACGATCCAGACGTAAAGGACAGGACTTTTAAATCAGCAAAAATGTCATTATCTTACAGATATTTAATGTTATTTGAAAAAAATGTATCAGACAAAAAATAAGATGTAATTTTAATAACATAATATGAAGATTTAAAAATGTAAATGATATTTGGACTACAGTTTTACAGTTTTACCCTTTTTTGTGAATTACATATATCTAGTAAAATCACAGGAAAATGAGTTATTTATTGCCATGTTCACTGTAAAACCAATTGTTCAAAATTCAAAATCAAAAATCTGTTTCATGTATGAATAATTTTGGTGATTTTCTTTTGCATTTACGGCTGATGTAACAGTCTTTGAGTGAAGCGTTTATCAGAACATATGTGACAGAAATGCTCCCTCACAGATCTCTTCACACATGGTGCCATCAATCCTGACCTCAACCTGTTCTTTTCCTTCTTTGAGGAGTCTGTTCAACACAATGTAAAAACTGAAGCAGGAGAAAGAAAAACCTACCCAATGATACTACAGATATATGACTACAGAACATGTGAAGGAGAATTTTCAACCATTAAACTGTAGTTCAACAAAAAATCTTGACACTTGACCTTACTTTGCTGAGGACACAGTGCCTCACATTTCACAGTAAACTTAAAATAATGTAATTATCAAGTTAAAATCATAAAATAATAGACTATAATCAGGTGTGCATCACGTTTGTAGGTCCTTGAAGCAGTGAGTGGATGGACAGTGTTGATTTGTGGTCGAAGCAGAGAAGCTGTTCTGTAGGAAGAAACCTGGAAGTCACAACTCTGCTGATCATTTCCCTGAGTCACTCTGTTGTTCTGTTTGTAATTCTGTGCACTTTTACACATTATTTTCTTCTCATTTAAACTGGAGACAAACACTCAGATAAACAGCGTTACTAGAGGCCTTAAAAGGTACATCACCATGGTAACTGAACTCCTCACCTGCTCCAGAGAAGGTTCAGTTCCAGATAACAGATCAACACATATACAGTGGGTCCAGAAAGTATTCAGACCCCTTGAAATTTTCCCTCTCTGTGTCATTGTAGCCATTTGCAAAAATCAAAAAAGTTCATTTTATTTCTCATTAATAACTCAGCACCCCATCTTGACAGAAAAAAACAGAAATGTAGAATTTTTTGCAAATTTATTAAAAAAGAAAAACTGAAATATCACATGGTCATAAGTATTCAGACCCTTTGCAGCAACATTCATATTTAACTCACATGCTGTCCATTTCCTCTGATCCTCCTCGAGATGGTTCTGCTTCTTTATTGGAGTCCAGCTGTGTTTAATTAAACTGATTGGACTTGATTAGGAAAGGCACACACCTCTCTATATAAGACCTTACAGCTCACAGTGCATGTCAGAGCAAATGAGAATCATGAGGTCGAAGGAACTGCCCAAGAAGCTCAGAGACAGAATTGTAGCAAGGCACAGATCTGGCCAAGGTTACAAAAGAATTTCTGCAGCACTCAAGGTTCTTAAGAGCACAGTGGCCTCCATAATCCTCAAATGGAAGAAGTTTGGGACGACCACAACTCTTCCTAGACCTGGCCGTCCAGCCAAACTGAGCAATGGTGGGAGAAGAGCCTTGGTGAGAGAGGTAAAGAAGAACCCAAAGATCACTGTGGCTGAGCTCCAGAGATGCAGTCGGGAGATAGGAGAAAGTTCCACAAAGTCAACTATCACTGCAGCCCTCCACCAGTCGGGGCTTTATGGCAGAGTGGTCCGACGGAAGCCTCTCCTCAGTGCAAGACACATGAAAGCCCGCATAGAGTTTGCCAAAAAACACATGAAGGACTCCCAGACTATGAGAAATAAGATTCTCTGGTCTGATGAGACCAAGATTGAACTTTTTGGTGTTAATTCTAAGCGGTATGTGTGGAGAAAACCAGGCACTGCTCATCACCTACCCAATACAATCCCTGCAGTGAAACATGGTGGTGGGAGCATCATGTTGTGGGGGTGTTTTTCAGCTGCAGGGACAGGACGACTGGTTGCAATTGAAGGAAGGATGAATGCGGCCAAGTACAGAGGTATCCTGGAGGAAAACCTGTTCCAGAGTGCTCAGGACCTCAGACTGGACCGAAGGTTCTCCTTTCAATAGGACAATGTGTGAGGATTCTGCCCCAGTCTCCCTTTTGTTGTTTTGTTCCTTTGGCTCCCCCTGTCTGCTGCACCCTGCCTACTGTGTTCTGTCAGCTGATGCAATCAAGCTCAACTTATTTCACCTGGTCCCCTGCCTTGCTATTTAAGCCCTGCCTTTCCTTCAGTTCTTCGCTGGCTCATTGCTGAACTCACATGTAGCTTTAGACTCCACAAGCTTTGAGCTGCATTCCCAAACAACCCGAGTCCGAGAAGACTGGACCCCGGCACGACGGGGGCCGTTACCGGCCTCACACTATCCACGGGCTGAGCCTCGATCAGAAGGACTCAGGCCCCCGATCGGCACCGGGCAAGCGGTCTTCCGTAAGCCACATTTCCCACGTCTGCCCGTCGAACGGGGATTCGGCACTGGGCTCTTCCCTCTTTGCTCGCCGCTACTGAGGGAATCCTTGTTAGTTTCTTTTCCTCCGCTTACTAACATCCTTAAATTCAGCGGGTCGTCTCGTCTGATCTGAGGTCGTAGTTGAGGGAGTCGGTCACCGCAGAAGTGGCGGGGACCGGCGGCCGTGGTCCTGGCGGAGCTCACGGGCTCAGAGGAGAGGCCTGGGCGGCCTGCGCCGGAACCGTCCTGAACCCCCAGCCTGGGCCCACCCTGGCGAGGCAGGACACGGTCAGCGCGGAGAGACGAGGTACGTCCACCGGCAGCCGCGCACCCAGCTCGCGCAGGTGCGACCGAGCGGATAGGGGGAGGGGGAGGCGTGGCCGCCGCTGCCGTGCACCCTGGCCTCCCGAAAGGTTTTGCTCTTAGGGGGAATTCCTTCAAACCAGAACACCTTAAACATCATTTGCCTTCATGAAGAGTCATGAACAGACCCAGACCACTTGGCCTCCACATTAGAAATGATGTACGCAGCATCACATATCATCTGGACAGTGCAGAGAATGACAGATGTTGAACTATGATGCAGTCTTTAACATTTAGAAACAGTAGTCGGTCTACCTGTAGCCTACCTGCACATTTATGCTGTGAATGAACTTCCTGTTCATGATGTGAGGGAGCTGTGATGGGGATGTGTGTGCATCTATGCAGCCAATCACACTGGGAAATCCTAAAAGAAATTAAAGTGACTAATCCCAGTCTGAGGCTGCAGCACAATGTCATTAACAGAATATGATTTAAATGAATTTAACAGATTTCTATATCATTCACCTGCAATCCTGTGGAACTCCTCCTTGATGCTCTGACAGGTTTATGTCCAGGAAAACCACAATGATGGTAAAAGTCGTTTCAGGTTCAGGAATACTTTTCTGAATGTCCTCCATACAGTTGTTTGACTGAAGTGCTCTGCATCTCCGACATTATATAAAAACTTCCATTTGCAAAGAACAGCAGCGCAACACACAATATCTGCTGGATGTGAGAGCATGACTGCGACTGGTAATGTAAATGTAAGGACGGATTAGGTTGTTTATGTAGATTATGGACTTAAAACGATTACGAAACGGTACCGCTCAAACAGATAATTGTCCGGAAATGCGAGAACATTTATGCTTGGTCTGATAACAATCTACCGACGAATATTTAATTATCTGTGCAGTAATGCTGCTCCTTTAGCCACTGGATCGTTAATAAACTCGAGGTTTTCTCAGAAAAACCTGCTGGCGACCAGGTTCAAGTCATAGAACCTGTTACTGCGGTAACTGACCGAGAGTTTTACCCCTCTTTGTGAAACAGGCTAGAGTTACCCCGCATTCCCTGGTTAGATTTACCTCGCTTCGTGAAACGGAAAACTCTGAGTTTCCCTCATTTCAGGGTTAAGAAACTCAGAGTTTTCAATAAACCTGCTTCGTGAAACAGGCCCCTGGTCTGCTGGTGGGTGGCCATCCGTGTGCATACAGGCATATTGACGGGCATTACCGGGGAAACTTGCGTGTCCTGAGTGACTTTGCTGACAGGGGTGACCTTGGTAACCAGGGAGAGAGAGGTGAATTTTAATGTGTGTAATGGTTTCACCTACACAGAGAGGCAAGAAGTTAGGAGATTTACAATAACACAAAGAGTAGCAACCGTCCCTCCAGGAATTTTCTGTAAATGTTGCTGGAGAACAAAACTGTTGAAGTGGATGAATTCCAGAAAGTTTTGTAGCATGTAAAACTGATCCAAAACAATGAGCACAGACAGAGTGTTTCCACGGTAACATTCAGTGACAGCTGCTAGCTAATTATGTTGGTAATAGCATTAACATACCAAAACAAAGTTAAGTCCAAAAAACAAACCTCCTCGCAGCTGTAAAATAACAACAAAAGGAAAGGCTGCCATTTTTTGGCAAAACATTTGGTGAAAATCATTTTCAGCAGGAGGACTCACAAAAAACACAGTGAGACCAGGTGCAGAAAAATCTTTACAGTTAACAATATTTGATTACTAGTCAACTGATAGAATATTAACTGGCAAACTGCATTAAATCATCACAGGTGGCAGTTTGATGCAGAACACCAACCTTCTCCCACTTCTGCCTCGTCGCCGTGTTGTAGATAATGAGGTTGTTGGTGGTGCCGATCTCACCCAGGACGTCATCCAGGGTCATCTCCTCCCTCAACGGCAGGCCGTCATCAAACATCAGGACCATATATTTCCTGTGTGACTCTGGCACCCACAAACAGAAACTCTGTTTTAGTGAGACTCACTTAGGGGCTGTTTACACAAGGACCATCTTAACAGAAAATGCAAAAGTGGCGTCTTGTCATTTCACATTTAGACTAGCGGTTTTGAAGGAAATCTGCGTATATACGGTGACTCTATAGTGTGTGGAATTCGATTGGATATGCATGTCAGGCAGCTGGGTGGCGCTGTGATAAAACTCTGCCATGTCTACACGCATGCGTGCTATCTCCCTTTTCGGATCTCCGCCGCGGTAAATGTTCATGAATGGAATCTGTACAGATTCTGTACGTTTGTTGGTACGACCCCTGTAGTGTACATAGAGCTGCCAGAGTTGGTTGAAGGTGCGAAGGATGGAAATAATCACACATCTTTGTTTACTTCCTTGTACCGGCCGGCAATCCAAAGCACCGGCGCATGTATGTGACGTAATCGCGTACGCGACGTGGTCAGATCTCGGCAAAGTTTTGTGTTTTGCTGTTTAGACGGAAACGTAACGGCGGAGCGTTTTCTACTTTTCCACTCTGGAGGCCGGTTTCAAATTTTTGCGTTTTCAAGCCCCCAAAATGCCGTCTTCGTATAAACGATAGGGTGTTTTGTTGAAATATTTTGACGTTTTTACCTGCAAGCATCCTCTTGTAAGCGGCCCCTTAGTCTGATAAGCAGTTTGCTGAAGTTAATGAATCCAGATACAAGTAGCTTCAGAAAGGTTTTAGAGCGCGTTAGCTTTTTATCACATTCTACTGATTGGTTAAATTCATGTAATGATCTTGTTTTTCTCCATTTTATCTAGTTTTATTTAGGACTTTTTAAAATCTAGATTTTCTGGTTCTATTACTTATTGTTTATCAGTTATCGACTTGTGTGCAATAGTCTCAAACTTTTCTGCTGCTTACATATGAACTGTTTTCTCATCAGTCACCTGTATAACACTTTGAACTGCATTTCCTGTGTAAAATAAGAGCTACCTGAGTTCACCTTAGGCAAATTCAACTGACTGGAAGTCTGTGGTCTGTATCTAGGAAATAATACTTTTCATTTTTAAATAAACTAAACTGTAAGTGTTATTTCTAAGGATAATAACAAATCTCCGATATTCGACAATGATTAGCTCAGTTATTCTCCAAGCTGACTTCATTTTCAAGGGATTTCTGGCATATCAAGGCAAAATTCTTGTATCTTTAAAAGGTACATAAGCCAAACAAGGAAATAAAATACTAATGATACCAATTCTAATAACAACAACAAAAGCACCAAGAAGAAGAAGACAAAGAAGAGGAAGAGGAAGAAGACGAAGTTGTGCGTGACTTCACTTCAAGTACCAAATACTGTTGGAATAATGTAAATCATTGAATCCATCTGGTGAAAATGATGAAAATATCCATTAATTAATTCAGTGTAAATTATTTCTATTTATTTGTTTGTTTGTTGAAGAAACTCTTCAGACTGAAGCTTCATAAATCAGATGAGCTGGTTTGGAAACATTAAAAAGTGGAATGTGGCGCCATCCACAGGTGGAATGGAGACATTACATGTATGAAGCTGCAGCAGGAAACTTTTTAAATCAGTTTAAACAGGTGAGGTTTTAGTTTGAAGCCTCCAGCTGCAGTTGGATTTTTAAAGAAACTTCCCGGTTGACTCACTTTTAGCTCAAAGTTTAACACATTAAACTTTGAGGCTGTTTCAACGACAACATCTCAGGAAGTGAAACTTTCACTGTTACTAGTCATCCTGTCGTTGATTCACAATCTGCAGTGTTGAACAAGTAGATCAAATAATCTCTGATTCTTTGTCAGTTTAAATGTGAGAAAAAGTTTCAACCTTCATAAAAAGCCCCTCATAACCCTGATATGGATTATAGCTGGAAAACAGCTTGATGAGGTTTTTCTGGATTCATTCTGTGGTCAGAAGCTCCTCTGTGTTCGTTATGGAGCCTCCAGAAGCAGCAGAACAGCAGAAAACTATGATTCTGGTTCACTGAGAGAAAGGGAAAGCTGCATTCAAACTGATGCAACTTCTTGACATGTCTGAGTAATAAACACTGCTCTGGAATGAAACAGAAGCTGAATAACAGGTTCGACAGGAGATGAGGTGTGACCAAGCTCCGCCCCTCACCTGGCTCACCTCAGAAAAACCAGGAAACAGTTTGTGATTGTCATCAGTAAAGAGACACTCAGATGGGGCGCCTGTATAGCTCAACAACAACCACATATAGGGGCTGGTCTCCAACGCAGCGGTCCGGGTTCGATTCCCACTCGGGGCCCTTTACTCCAAAAGATAAAAACAAACATTGATAAGTGGGGAAAAATTAGTGTTATAAAAATGATAGTTGCCCCACAGTTCAGCTATGTGGCAATGATGTTACCAATTAAGATACCATCTACCACTTTTAGACAAATAGATGATGTAATAAAACATTTTTGTGGAGTGGGAAAAAACCACGAGTTAAACTGAGAAAGTTATGTGCACATACAGAGGAGGGAGGGTTGGGCCTCCCAGATTTCAGATTATATTACTTAGCTTTTGAGATGGCCAAAATAGCAAGATACTGGCAAGCTGCAGAGAAGGAAGCAGCTTGGATGGAGGTAGAAAGGGAGATATTTTTCCCCTTCCAACCCATGGAAGTATTATCTCAAAAAAGGTCTAACATTACAAATCCAGTTTTACATTCAAGGGATGTCTGGACCAGAGTACACAAAATGTTTAAACTTACACATACTCTACAAAGATATTCATCATTGTGGTATAATCCTGATGTCTGTATTGGGAAGAAACCTGTATATTGGAAAGAGTGGAGTGGCATGCTGGCAGCTTAAGTACTATTAATGATCTATTTGGTGAAGGGGTGTTTTCATCATATGATAAGCTATTACAGAAATTTAATTTGGTGGGAAAAGATCATTTTTTGGAAATTTTTGCAAATAAGGAGCTGTATTACCTCAAAACCACATAATATTACTGATAACATGGTGATAGATTATATGAAACTTCCACTTATACAACGAAAAGCTTCACTGTTTTACAAAATTGCTAATTCTTCTTTTAACAATGACTGTAATCACTTAAAGATCTCTTGGCAGAAGGACCTGGGTAGAGAAACTGAAGGTGATAGATGGGCAATAATTGTAGTTGACTGTGGTAAATATGTAAGAGAGGCAAGGGGTAAACTGACACAATATAATGTATTACATAGGTATTACTATACACCATCCAGACTGAAAAGGATGAAACTACAGTGTAATGATTTTTGTTGGAAATGTAAAAAGGAAACTGGAGGGTGACCTCTTGGGACAAGTTTTGGGACTACATTAAGGTAAACAATGACCCAGACTTGTAGGATTATTGTTTGCGGGAGGGGGGTCTTTGTGGTGCTGTATACTACAGTAAGTAACATGCTGAGAATAGGGGTAATGTTGTTTATGTATTTTATTTTATTTTATTTTTATTTTATATGGATTTATTTATGTATGTATTTTCTAATATGCTAAGTCTGTAGAATTAACTCTTGATTTTACGTCTGTGTTTGTATGGAGGAAAAATGTTGGATCTGCCATGTACCAAGCCTGTAAAAAGTTCAATAAAAACTTGAATCACAAAAAAAAACAGACTCTAATTCAGTGTCATCCATCCATATTAAAGGGCAGTTACTAGTGATGTTACGAGATGTGCCGAGGCTTCGAAGCATGTGTCGAGTAATGGAGGGGGCGTTTCCACGAAGCGCGTATCGAGGCTTCGTGTGTGTCAGAAAAAAAGGAATCGTTTAAAACCAGAAACTGTTGAAAACCTGTTGCTTCTGAATAAAATGAATAAAATCTCCCCTTTCCTCTACATCCTTGTCGAAGTTACACAAGCATATTCAGTACAATCTTCCTAGTTCCACAAACACTTTCACTGTCCTCTGCCTGCATAAGGCCATGCCATTTTCCTAAGGTGACAGAAAGACATTATTACACAACCTGCTACATTATATGATACTACCATTTTGGGGAAAATTTACACACATAGAATACATGAAAATATATTTTATTATACACATATGTGATCATTTATCTATAGAAATTATTTGATCATACATTTTTTTGTTTTTCATTTCATTTCATTGTTTTTGCATGTTCTCCCTGTGCATGCGTGGGTTTTCTCCGCGTACTCCGGCTTCATCCCATAGTCCAAAAATATGCTGAGGTTAACTGATTACTCTAAATTGCCCGTAGGTGTGAATGTGAGTATGATTGTATGTCTGTATATGTAGCCCTGTGACAGACTGGCGACCTGTCCAGGGACCTGTCCCTGGTCGCCCTCCTTCTGGGGGTGACCAGGTCTGGGAGCTGTTTCCACAGAGATCCAACCATGTTTGAATTCACGATGCCAGTGTTTTACAAGGTCATATGATGGGACATCATCACCATAAGTTTCTTTCATTTCATCAAAAGTCTTCTGTGGTGTGCGTCCTTTCAAATACAAAAACTGGATAACTGCGTGACACTCGACAGGCTCAATTTCACACCTGACTCAGTTCAAAGATGTATAAATCAGAAACCACAATTAGTGTACAGCTGTAATTTGCTACATAACCCATAGAGATATAAATCATTGCACTTGCAAAATTTCAGCTGGATCAGACAACGAGAAGTGGGTCAGGGGCATTACTTATTAAATGCCCCCCGTAAGACAGAGACTATCTTACCTGACCCAGTTCAAACATGTGTAAATCAGAAACCACAACTAGTTCACAGCTGTAATTTGCCACACCACCCATAGAGATATAAATCATCGCACATGCAAAATTTCAGCTGGATCAGACCACTGGAAGTGAGTCAGGGGCATTACTTATTAAACGCCACTCGTAGCTAACTCAAAATGGAAGCTATTCTTTAAATTATGAATGATATAAGGGTAGGAAATGAATCTCTCAGGACTTGGTGTATCATCTCATTTTACTCTGTCACCCACATTTGAAAGGTTATTACATATGTCCTGATTCTGTGCTTCTGTTGTCCTTACTGAAGAGTGTAAGAGTGTTTATGATGTCCACCACCTTTACAATGAGGCAGTCAGGACAACCAGTCAGCAGCAGCACATCTGCTTCACCAGCTGGAGCATCTGTTGGACAGAACATCATAATAAATAAAATGACATTCAGAGCATATCTGAGCTAGCCACAACATTATTTTCATCACCAGTATCTTTTAGTGATGCTGATATGTTTAATATAATTAATAATAATCCAGTATATAATATGTCACATTTCATGTATGAGATATCCTGGAAAACATAAAAAAAAACGGGTTGTTCTTGTTCTCTTTTCTGTCAGTCTGTAAACTTTATATTTGCACCATTTTTTCTCCATTTGTGTTTTTAGGGGTTTTTTTTTTTTGGTCTTTGCTTCTGTGACTCTTCAGATATTTTCAGTGACATTTAACCCTCATGTTGTCCTGCAGGTCAAATTGATCTGTTTAAAAGTTTGAAAATGCGGAAAAAGAAATATTTTTACAGTGAAACTTCTGATGTCCACATTTTCGACATTTTTGGGAAATTTCTGAACATCTTTTGATGGAAAAAAAATGTTTAAAAAATGTTTCTTAAGAACATTCACAAAAATATCAACCAAAATCCAGTGAAATTTGCTGGATTTTGGTTGATTTTTTTGTGAATGCTCTTAAGAAAATAGCAGAATTTTTGCTGATATATATGTAATCACTTTAGATATTTTTAGGATTTTTAAAGAAGATTTTTACTCATTTTTTGAAAATATTTACAAGAGTTTTCTTGCTAAATTTGAGGGATTTTTATTTTTTTTTAAATAAAACATTTAGGGGAAACTTTTAAGTAATTATTGGAATTTTCTTCCTGAAAGTTTTGCAATTTTTCAGACATTTGAGGGTTTTTTGCTGAATTGTTTTGATTTTTTTCAGACAAGGAAACAATATTTTTTGGTGCCCGTAAATGAAGACAACAGAAGGGTTAACAATAATTTCTTGCAGTTTTTTTTAAGATACCCCTGCTGATGTGTGTAAATGTGTTATTCTTTGATTTTTTTGTATGAGTTTTTCTCTTTTATGCATTTTTTTGTCATTACATGCCCCCTTAGTGCTCATTTTGTGTGAGTTTCACTTCTTTTAATAACCATTTTATGTGTCACAGTTTTGTGTCTCTTTGTTTTCGTGTTTATTTTGTCTATATATGGAGTAATGTTGAGCCTCTTTGTTATAATTTTGCATCTCATTATCGTAATTTTTTTGTATAACACGTCATTACGCGTTTCATTTATTTTCTGTTTGATTTGTGCATCTTTGCCTCCATTTTGAAAACCTGCAGCCTCAGATTTCTTTGACTGGTCTCTGATACATTCTGCTTTGTGTCGTGTGTGTGCTTTTGTCTGCAAAGACAGTCGCATATATGAGTAAACCGCATCCCTGACATTTTTATCAGTGGTAAAAACACACAAATCCTGAGTCACATCTGTTTCCTCTTTCCATCACTCACGTGTGGCTCGATGCTTCCCTCTAGTGGGAACAAACAGCACTGAGGCTGCAGACATGAGCATGAAAAATATCTGTGAAACTTAACATGAATATATTGATTCACTGTGATGCATGTACACCTACTCAACTAATAGTTATTTTGGGTGGTGTTTAATTGAACCAACACCACGCAAAATACTTTAACTTCAAACTTCTGCTGTTTCTGGCAAAGTTTAAGTCAGAATGAATAAAATTTGAGCCATTTAGTCCTCGTGTCGTCCTGCTTTTTTTTTTTTTTTTTTTTTTTTTTACTATTGCAGCAACACGCCATCAACAGGGTAAAACTAACCTGTCTCATGATGGTCTAAAGTTTGAAAATGTGGGGGAAAAAATCACAGTGAAACTTCTGATGTCCACATTTTCAACATTTTTGGGAAATCTTTTGGTGGAAAAAAAAGAAATTTTAAAAATGTTTTTTAAGAACATTCACAAAAAAATCAACCAAAATCCAGCAAATTTTGCTGGATTTTGGTTGATTTTTTGTGAATGTTCTTAAAGAAAATATTAGAACTTTTACTGAATCATTTTAGATATTTATAGGATTTTTTTAAAAAAAGATTTTTTTCTCATTTTTTTGAAAATATTTCCAAGAATTTTCTTCTTTGTTTCTTTAAAATAAAACTTTTAAGGAATTATTGGAATTTTCTTCCTGAAGATTTTGCAAATTTTCAGAAATTTGGGGATTTTTTTTGCTAAACTTTTCAGACAAGGAAACAATATTTTTTAGTGCCGTAAATGAGGACAACAGGAGGGTTAAAAAAAGATCTTGTATTACGTTTGGACTTTTTTTTCTGTAATTTTAGACTAATTTTCAGCAGTTTCAGCATTTTTTTTTTTGTCTGATTCAACACATTCTGACTTATTTGGAGAATTTTTCATCAGACCAATTTAGAAAATATTTTTGGACAATTTTTTTTTTCATTTTGGACATATTTTTGTTACCAACCTATCACTGATTTATTTGCTAAAAGGCTAAATGATTAAAATACTAATAGGTCAGAGATGTAGAACAGATCCAGAACCAGTTCTAACAACAGATTTTCCACAAATGAACCATTATGTCCCCATTAAAATCAGCCAGGAGCCTTTACTTGTGCAAATTATGTCTTACTCTTTATTATAATCTTACTAATAAAGCATGGTTTTAGGAGAATGGAGCAACTCCTGGGATGGAGATAATAGATCATCAATAGATAAATTAGATTCCAATATATCACTGTACTATTATTAGAGCTGCAGACAAACCAGCAGTTTCTTCTGTGCTGCAGCTTTCCTACTTTTCTTCGTTTATTAGGACTTTTTCATGTCTCTTCAGGCTATTTGAAGTGTGGTAATGTACAATACTCGTAGAATATGTATTCAAAAACAATACTCTACGCTCAAAATTACATCTGCAACAGTCATAGTTTCCTATTTCCACCCCTGAGAGAATGATGGATGCAGCAACAAGTGGAGCTAAATATTCAGAGTAAAAATGTAAAATATGTCCGACATCCTGCAGAAGACATTCCGTGTTAAAGTCCCGAGTGCAGATCTCTCGCTAACCCGTCAAACTAAAGATTCTGACGCATCCATAAATGTTTTAATCTTTCATCCACTTGATATTCTGACCTTAAGAAAATCCATTTTATTTCCCCTACATTTTTATGGGTTATTTTAATGCTGTTTACAAGTGACTTTACAGAAATCTGAGGTTTTTATGTGTCCTGGTGATGAGAAAATCTACTTCACTTTGCACCCTCCTGTTGTCTGCATTTACAGGCACCAAAAAAATATTGTTTCCTCATCTGACAAAAAATCCAAAAACTTAGCAAAAAAACTAACCAAATTTCTGAAAATTTGCAAAACCTTCAGGAAGAAAATTCCAATAACTCCTAAAAAGTTTCCCTTAAAAGTTTTATTTTGAAAATTCCCCCAAATGTGGCAAGAAAATTCTAGTAAATACTTTCAAAAAAATTGTAAAAATCTTCCAGAAAATCCAAAAAATATCTAAAGTAATTATATATATATCAGTAGAACTTCTGCTATTTTCTTTAAGAACATTCACAAATTTCGCTGGATTTTGGTTGATTTTTTTTTGTGAATGTTCCTGAAGAAACTTTTTTTAAACATTATTTTTCCATCAAAAAATGTTCAAAAATTTCCCAAATATGTCAAAAAATGTGGACATCAGAAGTTTCACCGAGAATTTCTTTTTTCTCACATTTACAAACTTTAAACTGCATAAATTTTGACCCACAGGACGACATGAGGGTTAAACAGCAGGAAACATTACAGCTAATATTCATATCACTGCAGCTAGCTGCTGTAATGTTGCAAATCACACCAAAGAGTCCCTCAAATGACACATCACAATGGTAGTTTTCAAAATACATTACCATCATGATTATTTTTATTATCAAAATGCATTACATCTCTTGCTTCTTAAATCTTTTGGGAGGGGAACAATTGAAATAATTACTACTATGATCTGTGTAAAAATAAAACAAAAACCAAGAGAATGAATCTTTACAAAACAACAACAGAAAGAGAAAAATGCAGCGTCTGTTTTTTTTTTTTCTCTCTCCTCGGAGGAACCCAGGAACGGAGCCGATGCTTAGCTTCCAACCGTCCGGACAAAAGTTGGTCACTCAGACCCTACAAACAAATATCATGCGATAAATTCAGTGTACTATATTCTCCATACAAGTCTATATCACATTTCACACATAATCATACATATTGTCCTATTGTGTCTTTTAGGTTGTATCTCTTTCGTTTTAAGGTGCTGGTTAATTTTGGGTCACAACTTTTCTTTTTTTTTAATCTGTCAAACATTCATGTAACATAAGTACCCTCCTCTGTGTTTGTCGGGGAGGGGTTGGTGGGTTGTAGTGGCGGGCGGGGGTCCGGTTAAACCACCGGCTTCCCCTCGGTCCTTGAATTCTTCCACACAAACGCAGCCGTTATTTTCCCCCGACACATCCGGTCCCGAATATTAAAGTCTGAGAGGGAGGAGAGGGCGAGTCCTGCTGCCGTAACGTCCGTCTGAGGTCCCACAGCGGCGGTCGGGAGAAACCGTCTCTTTCTTTACCAGTCAGTTTGTGAGGATTTATAAAGTAAAAAATAAAAAAATACAGCATTCTGTGGAAAGGGAAGCAGCTCTCCGAGGAGAACATAGCAGCTTTTTTGTGTTTTTTAATAACCTAGATTTTCTAAACAATCCAAACGCTCCCTCAGAGATCCCGTTTTTTTTCCCTCGATGCCACACGGAATGCAAGGATTGGTCAGACAAAAAAAAAAAAAAAAAAAACCTGCAGGAAAACAACCACATCTTTGCTTAGAAATAAAGTCAGTATATTTGCCTTTCTTCCTTCCTGCATTTCACCACTATTAGATTTATATATGATCAGCATGAGCTCTGAGGAAAATAAAACAGATTTATATAATGACAAGATGAGTACAGCCATGTATGGGGAACATAACTGGATTTCAAATTTATTGGAAAATAAAACAAGAATGCAGCACCATGAATCATAAGACCTGTACGTCTCAAGTACAACATCAGAGTTCTACAGTGGAGTTGTCCTAAAGTGAAGTAAAACAAAAAAACAGTCCAGTGGGGATGAGAGAACAGAAGAGAACCGAAAACAAAACAGACGAAGAACCTTCGAGAACAAAAAACAAACAAACAAAAAAAGGGCCAATTTCTTGTTTAGTGAGAGAACACGGGAGCTAGTAATGGTATGGAATGATCCTATTCTAGGAAGAACCGCCGCCTCTCCAACGCATCTTTACAACGGATGATTTACACGTGCATCATTTCCCCCCGAATCCAAATCAAAACACTTGTTTACTGCAGCAGACTCGGGCGTGTGCCGAATCAGAAAAAGTAACGTTGGCAAACAAAACAAAAAAACATGAAAAAATAAAACAACTCTTTCTTTCAGTTACATTGCATCTCAGCATTTATCCAACCTGGCTACCGGGACGTCAGGTACGGCTTTTTAGAACTTTGTACAGACATTTGTGTGGAAGGTTTTTACTTTGTCGTCATAGAGCCTATTCTCCACAGTCTGGCACAAGAGGAAACACTGGGGACAATTTCAAGTTACATGTGATTTCCTGTCATTATTTTTTTTCAGAATGTGTCGTCCAAATCGCTCTTTCCACTGATTCCATGATGATGTTCAAAGTCAATGATTAATCTTTGTGCAGAGTGTGGTAATTTGTTTTTTCTCTGAAAATAAAGAAAGAAAAGACAGAAAATAAGAAAAGGAGAAATCCGTTAAGAAGTCCTTGCTCCTCCTAGGTCTGTACATTTTGCCCTCCCCAAACTCCCCATCCACTGCAGCTTTTGGGGGTCTGAGGAGGTTCTCAGCTTCATACACACTCACACACACACACACACACACACACACACATACACACTGGAACAAGGTCCTAAAAGCTTCCTGACTGTGTCCTTACTCCGGGTCCCTGGAGGGGGGAGTGCTGGAACTGACTGAGGCTTGTCCCTCGCTGTGGGTAGTGTGTCGGTCCGGAGGCCGACAGCAGCCTGGAGCCGGCCTGCAGCGCCGCCTGGCCCGGACTGCCCGACTTCAGGCCGCGAGACGCCTGTTGCTGACTCCCTCTGGAGCCCGGGGCGCCTGAGTCTACTTTAGTTTGCCCGTGGGCTCTGGATCCCGGGGCAGAAGCCCCCGTCAGGCCACTGTTCAAAAGGCTGGCCTTTAGGTGGCTGCCGCTGTAGCCGTGGCCTCCGTCCACGTTAGTGCTGCCACTCTGCTGGTGTAGCGAGCCGGTTGGCGGCCGGGAGTCTGAGGAGGAGGCGGGGCCGGGACTCAGGTAGGAGGTGGGAGGGTTGTCCTGGGAGAGTCCTGGGTGGGAGGAGGAGAGACGAGGGTAGAAGCTCTGGCCTGATGAGGGACTGTAGGAACCCCGGAATGGAGAGCTGGAGGTTTGCTGTAGGAACGACGGGCTGTCGGTCTGTCGGTGGCCGTCTATCGACTGAACACACAAACAATCACCACTTTAGCACACGGACAACTGGTGTGAATCCAAAAATAAAGAGGACATCTGCAGGTTCTACACAGCAAAAACTCAAAATCTTACCAAGTCTATTTGTCTGTCGTTTAGTCAAAATGTCTCATCCTGCTTGGTTTAAGATAAATTCACTTAACAAGTGACACTTCAGCAGATGGAGGGACTTGTTTTATTTTAAGATAATGCATCTCAAATATGGCGTTAAGTCAAACAATCTTGAAATTATCTTGTTTTAACTCTCGTGTCGTCCTGCGGCTCAAATTGAAGCCATAAATGAGGACAACAGGAGGGTTAAGACACCTTAAAATAAGCTTTCCCAGCTAATTTTAAGATCTCAATATTCTAAATATCATATCAGACATTTTTCACTTGTTCTATTGGCAGATTTTTTTCACTTAATTTAAGGTAAAAGTTCTTTGAAATAAGTTTTTTTTCTTGTTTTGAGAGGAGCATTTTTTCCAGTGTAACATTCAGTTTCACCTGAAGCAACGTGAATGCTAACATCAGACATTTGTTGCACTTCTAGAAAAATGCAGGACATAGAATTACAAATGTTAAATGTCCACTAAAGATCCATTAGTCCGTCCAGATGTGACCTCTGAGAATGAAATGTCATCACGCCATCATTTTATCCTATTTGGGTTTAATTTTGTCATAGACAATGAGTTCTTCTGTTACGACTATAAATGTATTTTACAAAGTCAAAGTGACTTCCCATCAGTCCACCCAGAACTCTGAGTAAACATTTGTGAGTCACTGCAACAAAAAACTAAAATTAAATCAATCAGTGTCTTCCACCTGACCCCCACAGAAATGAGACTATAAACCTGCAGCACTGCTCTGGCATCACGGGAACACATCAAACTAAAACTGTGTTAAACTGTTAAAAACTCATCTTAAAGTCACATATTCACATGCTTCTACTAGAATGAGAAGGAAAACTACTCATGTACATGTTTTAATGTTGGAGTAATTCAGTCATACATAATGATATTAGAAACATATTCTGAAGAACAGCATTGATACCCACCGTACAAACTGATAGGATTTGTTCATTAGGTTTGTGACGTATGAAACCCTGAAGTCTGAATCTGTGTTCTTGATACTACCATCAGTACTCCACTGTTTCAAGGTGGAAATACGCAGGCTTTATCTCACTTATAAAAGCACTATATGGACATGATACCAAGGTAAAGAAAACCTTGATTTTCACAGGAAGCAGTCGGGCCTGCAACCACAGAGACTCTGCCTTCAGTTATATGAACAATAAACCTCATTTACAATTAACAATAATGAAGTGTGCATTGAAACCCAACAGAAACAGAAATATGAACGTTATTATAACAAATGTTCAAGCTTTTCAAGAAGCTAAAGGACAAGTCCAGTTGTACTGAAGCTCCTTAGATTACCATGACCTGGATGACTAAGAATCTACACAGACGAATAAAAAACTAATTCCCAAGACATGGAGAGAGACAGAAGGTTTGCTACCTGGTGAGAGTACACAGAGGGACTGTATCTGTGTGGACTCTTCATGGGAGAAGCCATGGACGCTGCCTGCAGCTCATATCGATCTGCATCTGAAAACACAGGAACTAGGATCAACTCCAGCACTGAAAAACACCTGAAAGTCACAGCTCAGGATACACAACCGTATGAGCACTACTATAGGTAGCTATCCCAATGCTGGAAGAGGAAATAAAAACTGATTTATACATGTTGTACTGGATCACAAACTTAGTGGGAAACCTCATATAAATATATAAGAGCAAAAACTGTCTCATTACAGCAAAGGACAAGATTCAATCTGAATTTAAAATCCACTTTTTCATTATTCTTCTCAGCGTGTTCATCAAATTTGAACTACTTTACAGAAGTAACATAAAACACTACATTATATCCAGTAAACATGTTACAAAAAAAGCTATAAGGATGATGCCTCAAGTGGAATACAACGCTTCTAATACTTTGAAATTTACTGATTTAGTGTAATTTGCGTTATTTCTGCACAAATAATGTCAAAACCAAACAACAATCAACATAAAACAGCTGTTCAGAAGCAACACTGCAAATGTAGAGGAAGTTTTCATTTTAAAAAGCCATTTCCTCGTACCACCATGAGGAGCAGAAGCTTTAAGCTTTAGTTTCAGCCTACTCCTTTTTTTTTTGAGCTACACATGTATTTAAATGTTGTAAATCTTTAAACTGGCTAATGTAAATTGCTCAAATGAAATAAATCACATAATGAATTGAAATAAATCACGTTTGTCAGTTTGTAGGGTAAACTAATGGAACAGTCTGAACGACGATCTCAAAAAGAGCACAAGCATTAACCAATCTGAGAAAAAATACAACAAAAAATTGCATGTAAAACACAATGCAGAACAGTAAATGTGTTCGATCTTTGATGCAAACAGGAAAAAGTACAACGTGCTAATAAGTTAAACTTCCTCCCACTCATTTACAGATGTTTTGGATTTGGTTTGGTTGATTTTTGTGTTTTCTGTGTTACTGTGCAGCCTCAAATAAATTAAAAAAAACATAATATATATATACATTCTTGTTTTTCTCTCTCAATCTATGGAGGCCTTCTTACCAGAATCCTTCTCCGTGGAGCCGTCACTCCTCTTGTACATCCGCTCCATCTTGATGTTTCTCAGCACTCGCTCCCGAACCCCCTGACCTTCTCGGAGACGTTCAACGGTGGTGGGGACCATCCTTGGAAAACACAAACCTAAAGGTTATCTGCCAGGCAACTCAACAACTTCCATGTGGTGTTAAAGGTATTAAAATGTGTACTATACATAGTAGGGCTGCAGCTGTCAGTTGTTTTAGTGATCGAGTAGTCTATTGATTAATCGGATTCCACACTTGGTATGCGCGTTACAGCATTGAAAGTGGGAGTGAGCGTGCTGTGCAAGAGAAAAAATAACCGTGATGGTGGAACATGGGCGGACATCTGTGGTGTATAGTACATATATAGTATACAGATATAGTACAAATATAGTATAGTACAGGGGTATTGCATATATAATAATACATATATAGTATAGGGGTATTCAAGTAAAACTCAAGGCCATGGGAACCCCACATGTATTTAGTTGGTGATGCAGAAATCGTATAAATACGTTTTCACGTTTGGTCCATTTAAGCTGCTGCTACTGCAGCTGATAGAACACATATAAGAAAAATGATGAGTTTATTAGTATTTATAACTGAGAATATTCAATCAGTAACATTAGATTCACTTTGATTTGACCACAAGTTCACGGCAAACACTCACAATCTTACCAAGTCTGTCTGTTTGTTTTACTTTTAGTCAAAATGTCTCATCCCACTTGATTTAAGATAAACTCACTCAACAAGTGACATTTCAGCAGACAGAGGGACTTGTTTTAAGACAATGCATCTTAAATTTCTCGTGTCGTCCTGCAGGTCAAATTGGCCCGTTTTAAAGTTTGAAAATGTGGGAAAAAATAGATATTTTCACAGTGAAAACTTCCACATTTCTAACATTTTTGGGGAAATTTTTGAACATTTTTTGATGCAAAAAAATGTTCAAAAAACTGTTTCTTTAAGAACATTCGGAAACAAAATAACCAAAATTTAACAAAATTCGCTGGATTTTAGTTGAGTTTTTTTATTCTTCTTAAAGAAAATATTAGAAGCTTTACTGATAAATATGTAATCATTTGAGATATTTTTAAGATTTTTTTGGAAGATTTTTATTCATTTTTTGAAAATATTTCCAATTTTCATTTTTTATTAGAACTGTATTGCCATATAACAGGGAAATGACATAAAAAAAACCCATTAACATTATCCTGAGACTGGGCATCATACCAAATACAAAATCAGATATAAAATGAAGAAAAAGAAAAAACCGGCATAGGCTGGAGTCCTACGACAGGAATTCTATCATTGGCCCCACTTCCTCTCAAAAACAGGGGTTTTACTTGCAGTTGTGCTGTCAGCTGTTCCATCAAGAAAACTTTATAGTTTTTTGTGTCCATTGTGTAATTGTCGGTGGCTCAGGTTTCAACCAGCATATTGTTATCATTTTTCTTGCAGTCACTAACATTAAATGCAGAAGATATTCTTGGTCATGAGAGAGACTGATGTCCAATAAAAATACTAAAGGGTCCCAAGAAAGGTTCATTTTCAGATGTTTTTCCAGTATGTCCTTAATGTTCTTCCAATAATTTCGAATAGCAGGACAGTCCCAGAAAATATGAGCCTGGTCGCCCACTAAGCCACAGTTTCTCCAACACGTGTTACTTTTCCTGGTTTTTGAAAGAAAAGTCTGTAACGGAGTTCTGAAAAATCTTATTTTTGTTTTCCAGTCAAATTCTTTCCACAGCTGACTCCCCACACCATGATGACAACCTGAGCAGATATTTCTCCAGACATCATCCTCCAAAGTCACATTTAGCTCCAGTTCCCATTGCTGTTTTACATGTAGTGTATCATCCCACATGTCACTCAACAATTGTTGATACATCAATGACACTTATTTTTCATTACACCATCATTTTCAACCAGATTAATAAAATGTTTTTCTATATTTGTTGGTTCCCTTCTAATGTATTCCCAGTCTAGGTGCTTTGTTAAATAGCCTCTTATTTGTAAATACCTTTTATAAATCATTTGACGGTATATCAAATTTGGCTCTTAATTGGGTAAAATTTCTTAATGACATTCCCTTCAAACATCTGATTGATATGAGTCCTCTCCCAGCCCATCCATTAAAGCCACTGTCCGATAAAGATGGAAGCTACTGACATAGCTCGAGATAGGGAAACCTTTCCCTTTGATTGTTTTTGGATTCTATTCCAAATCCTTAGTGTATGTTTGACTCACAGATTTGCATTTTTTATTTTTTTCTGAGACTGCTGGCTGATGAATGGGAGACGTGAGAGAGAGATTCTGGGCAGGGAATATTCTTCCATAGGAACCCACTGTATTTCTGGATCACGAATGATCCATGCCACCATAGCCTTCAATTGGGCTGCCCAGTAGTACAATTTCAAGTTGGGTAGTCTCAGCCCCCATTTTCTTTGTTTGACATCAAAATTTTGAGGCGCATTTTTTTATTTTTGAACATTTCTCGCAAAAAAAAATGTTTTTTTTTTTTACAAATAAAACTTTTAAGGGCAACTTTTAAGGAATTTTCTTCCTGAAGATTTTTCTAAATTTGGGGAATTTTTGGATTCTTTTTCAGACAAGGCAACACTATTTTTTGATGCCTATAAATGAGGACAAAAGGAGGGTTAAGACACCTAAGCTTGACAATCCTGGTTATATGCAAAGCTTAAAATAAGTTTTCCCAGCTAATTTTAGATCTCAATATTCTAAATATCATAAAACATCATATCTTATTTTAAGAAATCTCCCTAAGCCATTTTTTTACTTCTTCTATTGGCAGATTGTTTCACTTAATTTAAGGTAAAAGTTCTTTGAAAAAGTTTTTTTTCTTGTTTTCAGAGGGGCATTTTTTCCAGTGTACTTGAATAACTCGAGGAATGTAGTGAGTTTTGTGGCGTCTCACCACTGGTTGTTGCTGTCCTGCCGTCTGGACTGCACTGGGGGCCCCTGGGGCTCCGGAGGACTGACCTCCTCTATCTGTGGGATAGAGGCGGTGAGAGCCGAGGAGGAGAAGGAGCTGTGCGGGGAGGCCGGGGGCTGCTTCTGCTGATGGGGGTGAGGAGGATGATGGGAGTCCTTGCTGTAGTGGGGGGCGGGGCGGGTGGGGGTGCCGGCGAGAGAGGAGCTGCTGCCGGCCGGCTCCGGGTCGCGGCCCTGTTTCCTCTTACGGTACTCCAGCAAAGACACCTGAGGCAGCAGAGGGAGGGAGAACGTAAAACACTCGCTTCACACAGTTTGTTTCATTCACACTGACGCTGGGCCGCTGATTCAATCACATCATTCACCAAAACTGCACTGAGTGATGGGCAGACTGCATGCACCACACCAGAGAGGACTCACCTGGAAACAGTATTCACCAGTAAATAAAAAATAAAAACACCCTGATCATCAGTTACCTTAGAAATGAAAACGTCCGCTCTGTTCTTGTTTCATTCCGTTAACTTACTTGTAGTCATGAGAACGGCTCAGATACAGCAGACTGTGGCTCACGTAATGTATCATGAATGCACTGTTAGTAACATACAGCATTTAAAGCTTTGACGAAAGAGCAGGCAACTGGAAATGCACCACACCATGATGCAACCACGCTGAAACAACAACTACACAAACACTCATATCGATGTCCATGGAGGGTTGGTGTTTTTGAACATACACACACGGACACGCACCTCCACTGTTAACAATGAGAATGAGAGCACTCGTCCCAGCTTCACGTCATCACGACAGAGAAGAGGGAACAGCGGGGGGTGTATGGAAGAGGCGTGGGGGCGGCATGACGACCACAAGGTCAGATACTGACATGGATGGCTCTTGCCTTGAATCTTTGAACTGGCGCTCACATTAAATACAGTTTCAGAGTGTGGAATTACCACAGAGCACCAAAAACATCCATAAAGTCTTCAGTTAACACCGGGATCAGTTCTGGCTTTGCTTGTTGTAGACATTTATCTGATTCACATTGGTCGTTTTCAGGTAACTTCTAATGTACTTTCAACTCAAGTGACCAGAAACAAGTCCAACAGTCCACAGTCTGTGCAAAGATGAACATGAGAGTTCATGAGTTCCAGTTCAACATATCAAATGGATATTTTCCACAGTTACAGATTATTTAGTGCTAATTTCCTCCTTTGTGACTCACTGGACATGCTGGGGATGCTGAGCTGCAGTGGAGCGAAAGCAACGAGAAGGTTAACTTTAGAAGACAAAGTCAGACCGTTCAGACCTCATTGCTTCAGATAAAATGCATTTCCAGACAGAAGAACGACTAAGAATGTTCTGTTTTTGATAAACTTACTTGGTTGAGGAATGTTTACAGCAAGCAAAGCCTGATTAAAGTTTAGATGAGCATCAGACTATTGTATTAAGCCAGAAAGACCAAAAGAACTTGGATGCTATTTAGTAAGTAAAAGTCTATGTATGGTCAGGTGGTCAGGGTTGGTTATACTACAGATCAGACAGAGATGGACAGCTTTGTTTCAAGAAGGTCTCTGGTTAGTTGCCTATTAGAGCAGCACAAATCAGCATCGCGATCTAATAAAGATGTGTTTAGAACCTAGCTGACTGTAAAGTCTAAACAAAGTTGAATGGTCAAATTATTTCCCCTACAGCCTGATAGACGGTATATCAGGTGCTTACTTTCACTTTTATTCCATTTAAAGTGAATTATATAAGTTGATGAATCTGTCAGAACTTCCAAACTATTGATTCGGTTTACCAACATTTATTTAAATACATTAACTCCTGTTTATCTGTCGTCTACAATAATCAACTGACCTAGCTGTATTTTTGCTGCATATTAAATTTAAATCAGAGAATGAAATAGAGAATTGCATCTTCATTATGACTTTAAGTCTAGTTCTAGGAGCTTGAGTAAAAAGCAGCTGGATATTTCTTAAAGGTTCCTGAACCTATAAGACCCTTAAAGAGAAATCAAGTGGCTTTAAACTGAATCTCCAGTAGTTACTCAGTGACCTGGATGACTGAGGATCTACACAGACAACTTTATTTTTATTTACTTTACTGAATTTACATGGGTCCCTGTGAGAAAGAAAACCTGAGGGACAGACGGTCATATATCTTCTACATGTTTGTGCGATTCATCTATTCTCAGTATAAATATCTGGCCAGAGTTTATGGATGTGAGGTTGGAACCAACATCACTAACAACAAGAATAGAAATCAGACTGACGGAAAATTAATGGCATCTATATATGACAATTGATTAATGATTCCAAGCAATTAGAAACAAAAAACATTAATTTACTTGAGCATCACATTTGTTAAACTTTCCTGTTTTTTTGTTGTAAAAATTGTGATAGTATATTTTTTGTTTTTAAAATTTTTGGCGCAGAAATTATGGAAATAAACTACAGATTGACAAATAATGTAAATAATGGATTAGCTGCAGTCCTATTTTTGTTGGGTGAGAACATCTAATTTATGTTGCTAGGAAAAACATAAAAACCTACAACCATTCTTTCCCTTTTTATTTCACCCTGAGCCCCAAAAGTATCCCACGGTGCCTTGTGATACTACTTTTTTTTTTTCTTGCTGTAAACCACCGTAACAGATTTAACTTCGTTTACAGCAGCAGACGTGGATGAATCGCAGTTTGGAAAGAGCCATGTGATGAGATGGAGCGACGACACATGAGCTTCATCCCAACACCATCATGACAATTCATGAACCGTCGGCCTCTTGTGTTGAAGGCAATGGATGAAACCTTTTCACACTTTGATGATTTGGGGCTAAAAATGACGTATTAACTCAAAACTCCTTCTGGAAACTATGTAGTCGTAACTCAATGTGGGTTTGAAGGAGGGGAAGGGGGGGGCGGAGTTGTCAGAGCATGGGGTGGGTGTTGTATGCAGATGCAAAGAAACAATATTTACATGCACACTTCTAAAGATGTAGTTGTAGGGAGAATATTCACCATATTTTGTACTGGCTTGTATTCACTTCTTACAGCTATAGCCTGGTAATCTGGCTTCCCTGTCAGCAGACTAATGGTATGCTGGTTGGCCCTCTGCCTTGGAAGAAAAGTGGAAGAGAGACTTGGCAAAGAGTGTCAAGGAGCAACGAGGAAGAGGACTGAGGGGGAGGAGGAAGGGGAGGTAAGGAGGGGAAGGGAGGAAGGGTCAAAGCTACAGAGTCGAAATCATTTCAGATAAACACATAAAATAGAAAGCAATACGTCCCTCTAGGTGCCTGTTGTGTTTGGGTTCGACTACCTGACACAAGGGACCAGTTATATATTTAAGACAAAGTCAACGGGCAAACACAGAGCAAAGGGGCAAAGCACATAATGAGGCTGAGCTTCTCAGTTGGCACATATCACATTCAAAGTCATTTGTGCTCGAGAGGAACAGATTTACCTGTGAAGCTATTTTGATACAATTTCACACCGTTATCGTTAAAATGTGGAGAACTTGCCTTCTTCTTTTGCGGAGGGTTGCTGGTGTGAGGAGGCGTGCCACTGTCTGGGTAGCCTCCTATGTAATGGGGCTCCCCGAAGGGCGACATGGAGCCAGGGCCCACGTCTCCAACGAGTCCCTGGCAGCTTATGGAACTGTGGAAGGACTCAGCGGGGGAAAAGCCTCCTTCTGACTGAGAGAGGCGCCGGTCGGTGGCCACGGGGTTCCCCAGGTTTGCGTTGAGGGGCGAGCAGGTGTATATGAGGTTGAACTCTGTCCTGAAGGCCTGCTCCCTGTTTTGGGGGTTTAGGTCTGAGGAAGGGCATGACACTGGGTTAAGAGAACTGGTCCCTACAGACGACGGGCCCTGGGAGTCTTGGCCTGAAGGAAGTGAGAAGTCATCCGAGGTCACGGCCACGGGGCTCTCCAAGCTGGAGGGGAGCGACAAGTCCGGGAACTGAGGCCGAGAGACGTCAAAGTCTGTCTGAAGACACGGCTGCAGGTGGAGGAGGAACAGACAGAGAGAAATCGGTCAGAAAGCAGGAGCACTTAGCTTGTTGTAGGGTGAGTTCGTAGCGGAGAGATGAGAACGTACCTCTGGAGAGATGGACTCCGGCCTGTGGACAGGAGAAGCCTCGGGAGATGATATGTTCTAAAGGGACAAACAAAGGCTTTTAGAGACCTAACAGTAGGTTTGATCAGTTTCAAACAATGCAACTAACAAATCACAAAGGCTGCAATGAGTATGAGTCAGGGATTAACCTGCTGTATAAATGAATGCAGGGCTCCTTGTTAGACAGTGACACTTTTCCACTACACAGTGAACTTCAAACTGAGGCAGGAGTTAAACAAGTTTTACGACTCAACTCATATCTGTAAGAAAATGTTCAATTAGACATGATCTAGCACTTCTCGACAATGTCAGATGTAGAGTGTTGATTGGTGTTTCAGTTCTTATGAGTGTGTTACATCCATATCTGTTTACAATGAGCACCAAAATGTTAATTTGCATACAAACAACAGTTTATCATCAGTGATTAACATGATCCCCAGATACCATTTAACATAACTAAATGAGCTCACACAATAAACGCTGCTACATATTAAAATAAACACATAGTATCATTCTCAATCTACAAGGTAATCATAGGTGTTGTACTCATCTGTTGAATAATCACAAGAAAAAAAAAAACATTTAAATGGATATACAGCTGAAATTTGGCTGAGAATAACATCAGAAACTGGACATACAGGACTCATTAAGTTTCATATGGTGGTTACTTATGTAACTGGATGCATTTTTCCATACTAGATAACACTGGACACAATCAGCATTTTGTTAATCTATTCCTGTTTGTCTACAACAGCAAAGTAAAAACAGGTTTGTGGAGTGTTCACAACAAACTGAATATTTCCAGAAATATTGTGATGCTCCACTTAGCATTGCTTCAAGTCTTCTCACATTTTTGCACTGGTGGGTGTCCTGTAAGGTTCTCCCATCTCCACAAAGAACTGTGGATCTCAATCACAGTGATTCTTGGGTTCTTAGTTTTCTGACTAAAGTCCTTCACCCCCATTTACTCAGCTTGGCTGGAAGGCCAGACTGCTGTTGGTTCCAGAGTTCTTTGATCTAAGAATAATGCGGGCTGTCGTGCTCTTGGGCCTTTCCAATTCTACAGTCTCTTGTACCCTCTTCTCAGATTTATACATTGATACGATCTTGTCTCATAAGTCTACAGACAATTTACTCCACCTCCTGTTTTGGTTTTCACTCCGACATACACCAGTAAACAGTGTCTTTATGCCCAGTGACTTCAATCATGCACAGGTGGACTCTAACAAAGTTGTAAAAACATCTCAAGAACCACTGAAATAAGTAGGAAGGACCAGAGTGTCACAACAAAGTGCCTGAATACTTCTGTCAATGGAATATTTTAGTATTTTTTTTAGAAATGTACATCACTGTGAAGTACGGTGTCAGGAGCTGTTTGTAGGTTTTCATGTAGTCGTGTCCCTTACTTCGAATTGCAGTGGCGTGTTGCAGCGGCTGGCGGGCAGTGAGGGCATGGGTGAGTAGACCAAGCCATTGGGCAGCAGAGAGGGAGGGTGGAGCAACGGGTGGAGGGAGTCCTCTGGGAGCGGCGGCGTGATGGGCGACAGCGGGCGAAGCAGGTGGTCTGAAGGTGCTGGTGTGGCCTCTGTCATATACTTGGAGCGGCGCTTTTTAAACGGTGCGTTGAGTTCTGGGATTTTAACAACGAGAAATGTGGAGAACAGTGTTGTTAAAACATGCACTTACAGCATCAAGAAGAGAAGAATACAAAACGCTTTGACCTGGATTTCAGTTAAATGAAGACACCCTTCATCAAGTTCAAGTAGTAATAGCGACCAGTTGCTTAGTGTTGATGTTTCACTGTTTGCCCTGGTGGTTTCAGAAAATGCAGCAGGAAATGAGTCATTCAGAGGGAGGTGGTGATGCACATACCGCTACACAGAGGGTTGGGGGTGGATCTGCTACTGGTACTTTGCTGGGAGGAGGTGGACTCCGTGCCGTCCTCTACACTGGCTGAGCAGCTCTCATCCTCCACCTGCTTGATCCATCTCTGCATCGAGACCAAAGAAATGACAGATTAAGACGCGAGAATAAAGAGGCTTATGCAGGATTTACACTGAAAACTTTCTTTAACTTAACCAAGGCCCTCTGAAAACCTTGGGTGTTATGTAAAAGGAAAAGTATGGATGATAGAATTTAACATATTTGTATTTACACTTTTAAGGAGAACAAAAAGAATTTAATGTTCAATTCAAGGTAAAACTTCCTCTTCCTAGTTTCTCAACAAAAACTAGACCCTCCAGAAAAACGCGGGCAAAAATCCTTGATTATGCAAATAAATATGGTAAAATGGTAAATGGTTGTATGCAGGGTTTTTATGCCATTTTATGCGGGGAAATTGCGGAAAGTTGCAAAGTATGCGAATAGTTGTGAAATATGCAAAAATATGCACGATTCACCTGCCGTCTGGCCACGGAGGGATGTGTCCTCTAATCAGACACTGGGACTGCTGTGGGGTTACTGGACTGACAGCCTGTGCTTTGGGAGGGGGAGGAGCTCACAACAGCACCTGCTGCTCATTGAAAACAGTAACTGCAGAATGATCCGAGTTTTCCTGTCAGTCTTCAAAGCGGCAGAAAAAGTCGCTAGATTTGTGGCTAGTCGCTTTTGACAAAAAAAGTCGCGAGGACACTTTGGAAAGTCGCTAGATTTAGCGAGAAAGTCGCTAAGTTGGCAACACTGGTGCTGCGCTCTGCATCAGCTCGTGCTTCTACTGTGTGTGTGAATGCGCGAACTGATGATGTCAGGCCGGGCGTCACATAAAAACTCACTCACAACTCCATTTATATTGGTTATAGTTTTCTCATTTTATGCGGAAATTGTGAAATCAAGCGGGACCCGCATATTTCTCTTTTTTCGTGGAAATGTGAGATTCTTGCAGGAATTATGCACTGTTTTGCGGGGATTATGCGGCCTTTTGGGAAATAATTGACCCCCACATAATCAGCGGCATTTTGGTGATTAATGCGGGAATTCATGCAATGGCATAATCGCGTTTTTCTGGAGGGTCTAAAAAACATACTTGGTAATTGCAACATTTCTCGACTTTGAGAAATTTTAAAGTTGCCGTTTAAGGCCCTGTAAACAGCACTAGCATTAAATGTAAATCCCCTAAGGATGACCACATTTGCGTACATTTTATATTTACATATTCTTGCCATCTCTATATGATGCCTGTTTACCTTTTTGTAGCAGCCATAAGTGCCGTCCATTTGCAGTGGACGAGGCCGGCGGGTCTCGGGGTTGAACGGGGAGCCGAAGCGGACGTAGTGTCTGGGTGTGGTGCAGATGAGCGATGAGTGGGAGAGGCCTGGAAGCATGTTGAGGGTGGTGGCCAGCACCGTGGGGTCAGTGGTTATCCTCAGCGGGCGCTCAACGGGCACCTCCTGGTTGACCCTCTCCCCTCCAGGGATCTTGTCGTTCAACCACTCTGTCACCAGGTACTGAGAAGAAACGGAAACATTAATTTACTCTCCATTTGCAGAACACATAAGAGAATGAATATGATTAAGAAAGGGGAGTTGAGTTAACTGTTGCACAAATTCTGCAAAGTCTAACCTTCTTGGTCTTGGGGTAGCGTAGGTTGCCTCTGTTTATGCAGTTTAGGCCCTGACCATCTCCATCTAGGAGATGACCTCCCAGGCTGCTCTCCCCGTGGCCATGTTCAGCACCATACGGGCCCTGAGAACCCTCCTCAACCAGAGTGACGCCCTGATCGGTTGATGTAGGAGTAGCTGCCATCGCTGCTGCAGCAGCAGCCGCCGCAGCCTGCTGGGCCAGGGCTTGTCGCTGCCGCCGGGCACGCTGGGATGAGCTCGACCGGTAGCGAGATATCCGACTTTTAGGCCGAGGCTTGGTAGGCCTCGCAGGTTTAGGGGGAACAACTGGTGCGGGCAGGTTGGGTAATGAGGCCTTTTCTTCAATAGATGGCACTTCCTGTAAGAAATGTACGAATACGAAGAGTCAAGTATGTTCGATGCTGCAGAACAACAGATAGCTCAACGTGTTTTCTGTCACTGACCATGACATAGGTGGTGCGTCGTGTGCTGACCCCCACACCAGTACTGTGAGATACAGGGGTGTTTCCTGTGGGGTTTCCTGCCCCATCCTCAGTTTCTACACCCTCCTCCTTTACATCTGCTCCTCCTACTTTCCTCCTCCTCCTGTCCAAGCTGTTGAAAGTCTAAATAAATAGGCAAAGATAAAAGTCAGTGTCAGAGAACTACCTGAAATATTTTGTCTTTTGAAATAATAATATAATATAATATAATATAATATAATATAATATACAGCTGTACTGAAAAATAATTGAAATGGCATACTCTTTTACTGGAGATGATGAGTCCGTTTTCATCCACCTCTCCTTCCTCTCCCTCCTCCACCTTAACCTCATCCAGCAGCCTCTCCTGATTGCACAGACAGACAGCACATGAGGAAAACATCTTAACCAGCAGGCATAAATAATGCAAAGAGAACATTTTATTTTCCCTTTGCGGTCAGAATATTAGTTGTTGGCCTTTCATCTGAAGAAAACTGTATGTTGTGCTGACCAGATTTATTTGGAAAATGTCTTCATCTTCGCTAGAAAGACTTATACCTCCGTGTCACTGCTCCCCTGTAGATCTTTGGCCTCCTGTTGCTGGTCCAGGGTCTGGTTGCTGTCACCAGCCAGACCGCCCTCCAGTTCTCTCCTCCGAGCTTTTCTCCGTCGGGTCTCAGCACCAACCAGAGGGGAGGGAGGCGGCAAGGAGGGGGGACTCAGCAAACTCTCCCTGGGGCTCAGGTTGTGCTTCTGCACCGGGCAGTTCTGGTTGCCCTTATGGCAGGCACAGTCCACTTTGTAATTGCTGGTAGTTACGAGAGAAAATAGAAGGTTACACCAGAGAAAATGCTTTCAGTGGCTGATTCAGAGAAGGTGAGATGGCAGAGCTGTGAGCTGAGGAACAGAACTGACCAGCTATTGAACTCGTAGTCAAATCCAATGGTGACCTCAGCGTCCTTGGTGATCTGGCTGACGGCATAGATACACAGATGGATCATGCCTTCAGCAATCATATGCCGAACCTGGGAAAGAGAATTCAATGAGCTATTTTAGTGGCAAAATATCAACTGAAAGAAAGACTGTCAGTTAACCGGCAAGCATGGAGATACTAAAAAAATCTTAATCTCTGACCTCTGCATTGGGTGTACAGGATCTCCTGATGAATCGGGCATCATTTCCAAAGGTCCTTGCATCAACACACATCTCTACGTCGTTAAATTTTGAGTAGAACAGCACAAAAGGGTAGGGTCTGGATGCAAAACAGAATCAAAAACCGTACAGAGGTGATGCAAAAGGTAAGATAACGCTGGAATGTTGGTGAATGTAATCTTTTTCTTTGCCTAAAATGCCATATTGCATATAGCTTACTAGTCCAGTAACTCATATACTGTGAGCTCTTACTTTTTGAAGAAGTGCCCGTTGACTTCAAACTGCTGCTTGAGCATGACTTTCCCCCCGATATTCGATGATGAGTGTGTCTGGCTCCAGGTTCTTGGCCGCTCGGAGGATTTTCCTGTGTTTCTGCACACGTGTTACCCGGCCGAGCTGCAGCTGCAAACAACACATCAAACATTAAAATAATGTGTTTGCAACTCCAGGAAAACATCCCACATGTTCTATTAAGGTACGATCACATCATTTTGACTGATTATGTGCAGACACTACTGTAAAACCAGCAGATGTTATGTCCTAATGATTTACTTTCTACATTCATCAAAAAATAAACCATAAACCATTGTTATGTTTGTAAAGTTCTGGATTAAATTAGGCAAATCATAGTGCAACTCTTACAGTACTACTGCCATATAGTTCTATAAATACACTTGTTGATCCAAATGTGGAGCTGCTGACCTGCATCTGTGAGCCCAGCACCGTGTTGTTACAGGCCAGCTCTGTGCGATTGATTGTGTCCATGGCGTCGACCGAGACGTGAATCTGTGCGCTGGAAGGCGGCGTGGTGGTGCCGCTCTCTGCTTTTGAGACGGTGGTGCTGGGAGCTCGGTGAAGCTGGAGCAGCGTCTGGACATCGGCGCTGTACTGATTGGCCAGAGCTTCCTCGTACTGGTCAGTCCACTGGCGGATTCTGCTCTCCCATCCCTCTGCTGTGTTCTCATCCAGCACATTCGCCTCTGTGGTTGAGTTCTACATGGGGGGGGAAAAAAAAAAAGATGGAGCGGGTTGTGAAAAGAGCTTGACTTCACAGAGAGCGAAAAACATGACATAAATGCCAGCTTAACTGCAATCCTACCTTCATCCTCATGGATTTTCTAGAACCCTCTCTAAAAGCCTGAAAGATAGAAAAATAGACCTATATAAATAGATGTGCATGATACATGTGATTCCACCAGCAAAAATGTTATTTTCAGTGTGGAAAGTTTGTAACAAAAATAAAAGCTTTATATTGGACCTTCATCTAACACATTTTCTTGTTTTTTTTTTTTTTTGTCACACGTTACACTTTACGTACCTTAACTTTCTTGCCCTTCGGCGTTCCACGGGCCTTTTCCGTGCTCTTCTTCCTCTTTTTGGATTTGCTCCTTTTGACCCGGTTGACAGTGAGCTTGATACTAGTGGGCGTATGCTGGGTGGCCGTATAGGAGATGGTGGAGGGTGATACCTCTTCATCACCACTCTCTGTTGCACTGCTCTCTCCAGCTATCAAAGCAACAACTGGTATGTTAATCAGATGTAATGGAGGGGGGAAAAAAAAACTTGATTTGTATTGTACTTTACAAACTACTGTCTGGTTCAGGTTAACCACCATACCTGAGACATTTTCTGCTTTTCTGTGCTGCCCTTCTGCGCCTTTCCTCCTGTCCAGTCCTCTGCAACAAAACACATCATCAGCGTGAGTTTGACACTGCCCAGGAACGTTAAGTTTTAATCAGGAGCAGAGCAATTAGTCTTGGATGTAAATGGAGCCATGATGTCATGATCTGAACAATGCTTGCAATGTTAAAAAGCAGGATGCGGGAATTTGTAATACAAAATTGTCCATAACTAGTCATCTTATCCTTTCAGAACTGTGCTTTGCTGTTCTTTCTGAAATCCTTCTGGTCACTACACACTTGCACCGGTCACAGCAGATGGATCTTATGCTCAGGATCCCGACGGGACACATTTTCCCTTCCTCACCTGCAGTTATCACATTTGATGAGCAGGTCGTCTGGCGTCAGGCTGCAGTGACACCAGCTGGCCACGGCGCCGTCCTCCTCTGAGGAGCTGTCGCTGTCGGCTGAGTTGTCCTCAGCAGTTTCGTGATAGCGGGAGCTGCGTACCACGCCGTTGAGATCCATGCGGGGAATGATGGTTTGGGAGAGCGGGGAGGCGGGTGGGGTGGGGGGAGGGGGCGCGCCATAGTTGTGATCCTGACAACACACAACGGAAGACTGTTGCATCTTCAAACAACGGGTGTTCAGGCAAAAAGGGAAACGGAAAATGGAGACGAATGAAAATGAGGGCAAAAAAACAGGTATGTGAAACAGTACAGCTGTTAATAACGAAAGTAGTCTGTGGTTACAGAAGACTAATAGCAGGATAGACATTCAAGTACATAATGGAACTACAAGCACCAGCAATCCTTAGTTTTACTCTTACTTTACTATTTTAATTGAGTACAAACCTTGAAAAGGTTAGAAAAAAGGAGAGATTGAATAGATTAAACTGAGTTATTTGTTTTTAGCTTTCAGAACATTCACAAAGTAGCCAACTGTCTTATTAATACAGAGCAATACTTATTTCATACAGTAAGACATGCTATGATTAGAATTGATGATTACATAAGAACAGTATGAACTCACAGCATATGGTAGTCCCCGATACCCATGACTCTGTGCACTCCCACAGCTGTGGTTGTTGAAGTTTTTCTCATTCACTGCAGGGCTTGCTTCAACTGACTCAGGGCTGGAAAATATATTTTAAAAAAAACATATTAATTGAAGAATTATATACATAATTCAGTAGATATTTTCCACTGTACTTTTCCAGAGCTCTTATGTAAACACCAGTTATAATAAGCGACATCAGTCAGTCACTAGATGGCACCACGACTCTGAAGTTGCTCACCAACCTAGCAGAATGGCAATTTAGGAAATGGAATGTGGGCCGCCATTATGTTATGCAACTCCTTTGCCCTTTAGTTAAGGTCTGGCCAGCGAGTGAACAACCTTGCCTTATCCTGCCTCACACTGTAATTGTGCAGCAAACTTGAATGTCAAGAGAATCAAAATGACAAAATGTTGTTTGAACCAGAGGATTTGTGTATCTCAGCAGCCACGGTGCGTTTTCTCATGTAAGAATCGACCCTGCCTGCTGAGTTTTGGAGGAAACTGAAGGGGGCCGTAAACAGGGCTGGATGGGAGGGAGGCCAACGGCATTCCTAATAACCTCAGTCATGTAAGCAAGCTCACCAACAGAGAAGTGGCAACTGTTCGCACTGAGGTTGTCTGTGCACGTTTCCTTAGACACTACTCAACAGTTAAGACCCAATGTGGAGGAATGTGGGGAAAAGTTCAGCATCTTTGCGCAGGATAAGAATCACCAATGATTACTGTATCAGAAAAAAACACAGGGGGTGATAAATAGGCTCCTGAGGGTGAGTTGTCCAAAGTGATAAAAAGATAACTGCACCCTTTATCACACAGCACTCGGCTGTGTCACACAATTCAGCATTATCTTAAAACAGCCATGAAAAGGTGGCTTTGACGAGAAGACAAAATACCAGTGTATCATTAGGCCCTATGCAGACGTCAGTGCTAGATTGCTTCATTTGTAGACGGGTTCAAGTTCATGTGTAACCAGTCTGACTGAAACTCATGTGCTGTATTTCCTTACTTTCTGTCTGGTAAAGTTTAGTGCACTTCCCATCTTGTTTGGATCTCTCCAGCAGACTCTGCAGACAACTACTGACAACGTATTGGAAGGAAGCATATTCGTCAAAACCCAATTTGCTATGGTTGTAGAGGAACGTAAACATAGCGGAGAACTCAGTGACACTGCGCCAACACACTGTGCTGATCTGGGCCACAGAGTTGTACACCTGCATTAACAACGCAGTGGTGTGCTGAGACTAATTATGACAACAACATCTCATTTTAAATGGAAATAACTTGAGCTTTTTTCATTGACTGGAACTGAAGACACTACACCTGGAATAGAACAGGAAAGGAAATCTTTCTACTACTTATTTCAGTAGTTTTGGTTATTGAATTTTTTTTGGCTTTTGTTTTATATTTGTTTCTGCAGCCTGTGTGAAGTTACACACTCATATGAAATATTTAGAAGGTCGCTGCAGTTAAAAAATGTGATGTGTAGTAGGTCAAAGATATTGTGCAGGAACATTTTTAACTTTCTTTTCCTGTCAGGTTTGCTGCTTATATGGATGCATATTCTACAGGAGGTGGTGCAGATGATCAGGTCAGACAGGTAGTTTGCTTACCTGCCACTCTTGCCCTTCTTTTATCAAAGTTACTCTACATCAGCAAGCAAGTTGCAAAGTAAACTGTTCTAACAGGTAGACGTACAGAAACAAAATCTGTCTTTAAGGAGACACCTCGACTGGAGCTGGTGGCGGCTACTCACTCTGATCCAGCAGCCATATCTGAGTAAGACGTTTCAGGTGTGGTGACTCCCAGCGCGATTACTATGCTCATGTCGTCCAGCACAGCGACGCGTGGGAGGGGGGGAAGAGGGGGGAGGAGGAGAGGGAGGGGGAGGGGAGGGGCAGGATGGGATGGGGGGGAGGAGAAGAGGTGGGGAGGGGAATCACAGGGTCCCAGCTACACAGACAGACCGCTCCAGAGGTGGGGCGCCGCCGAGCCGTAGCCCACGGCTCACGGTCATGGGGGACCTGAGGACGGAGAGACAAAAGACCGTCAGTTACGAGCAGATATGTGACCTGCATGCAGACAAACAGCCAACTGCATAACTCAGCAGATCATGTGACAGACGGAAAAACCCTGCACTACTGGACAAACGCTACCGAAATAATACTATTGATGTTGTACAGCACAAAAAAAGCACAGACGTAACATTGCACCAGTGAATTCAAATTCAATCTAATCCCACTTCTCTAATGAAAGCAGTTTTAGCTCCACAGTGTGCTACTACAGAATAGTTTTGCAACTGTGTAAGGAAAGCAGCAGCGTCGTCACCAATCTTGAGCACACATACTATTGGAAAGAAAAGGGCGTTTTCACACATTTGTTTTTTAGTCCGGTTAAACTGGACCCTGTTCTGTTTTAACTCTTGGTACGATTTGTTATGGCAGGTGTGATCGCGCTCCAGAGCGGATGGAGACAACCACACCGACACCCCAGAGAGGAGGTGGTCTTGGTGTGGTCCCAAACAAACCCTGAGTGGTTCGTTTATGGTGGTAAAGCGATCTGACCTTGAGCCAATCCAACTGTCAGGCGTACTCAGCAAGTCTGAGTTAAATGGCTCCTGTAGACAGGTGTGCTTTGCATTCTGTTATGTGGCAGAATACGCCTGTAGTAGTATTTTGCAACAACGAGCCAGAGAGAGTCCTGATGTCTCGTTAATTCAGAGCACAGAACGTTCCTCTTGTATTTACTTTCTTGCCCCTTTCCAGATGAATACGACCAATAAGCACAGCGATCATTCTTTTGTGGTTTCTAGTGATGCAATTTGGTTCTTCTGGACTTTCCTCTGTTTGAAAAGAAACGAAACTCAGGGGAAAACACTCAAAGTTTACATACTTATCCACTGATTTAGAACAGAGAAGTCCCACTACCCCCTAGTAGTTGACCTAATGTGAGCTGATAGTGGAGACTAAGTCAACCAAGTTTTCATTGGGGGTTTGACCGTGGGAAAAAAACAACACAAACGCAAGCACCACAGGTAGTAAAAACAGTCCGACAGACTTTATCCTTTACACAGCTGGTCCCTGTAGTTATTGGACAGTAATTACATACAATAGGCAGTAAATCCAAAATGTGGGATAATTTACTGGGTAAAGGATGACCACAAAAAGGTGACATGCACATCTCGGCAGGTGGAGCCAGTTTGGTTTAGGCTAATTGTCCCAGTCTGAGAACATGCAGCATATGGAGAGGCCAAGTGAAGAGACAGACAAGGCTCGTAAAAAGTTTTGAGATTTTTTTTGATGGTCCGCTGAATTACAGATGCAGCATTTGAGTGTCATTTTTGGAACTGGCAAGGACAAACAGAGGCTGATGGCAAAAGAAAGGTGGGGTCTTACAGTTTCTGTGGCCACTTATCAAAGACATGATGAGCTTCATTGATCTGAGACGCACTGCTTGATTATGTTGAGAGAATGTTCAGTCTATTTGCTGGTTTTTTCAAGACACATTCAGAAGAATTAGCCTACAAAACTAGCCTTGCTGCTGCAAGCTTTGAGCCTGCACTTGTAATATTTATATATATTTGTTAGCAATGGTTTTCCATTTCCCTTTAATGTTAGCCTCCTTATGACATTCTCTATCACGCCTTGAACTCAAATCATTTTCCGCATATATAAACAGCTACTAGTTGAGGAGGAAAATGTTTGGTCGGAAATGCCTTTAAACACCAAGCCATATCTTTTAATGGGCTCCAAAACATTTATAGTCAGTGCCTTTTAGTAAATTAATTGCTTTAATGGCATTATTTTAAACTATTCTTTCTCCAGAGATCGTCACTGGTCAGACACAACTAGTTCACTGACTGGTAACTTACTATTGCGTCTCAGATAGAACAGAAAGTAAAGGTATGTTCAAAAATGGAACCACTGTGTCAAATATAAATAGGGCAACATTATCAGAGATCACACCTTCCTCAGATGAATGCAGACAGAAGGTTGCCACGACCACATAACCCCAATACCACAGAGGGAACCCATCCTCTCACACTGAATGAATACCCAAATTTGCTGACTCATGTTCACAATGGAGGCCTTATGAAGCAGCTTTTCATCCGCCTGTGTCTAAAATGATAACTCCATATGGACACGGTGCGATAGGCCGGTGTCTCATCTATACAGACGCTTCCAGTATGGAGGTGAGGGAGGGGAAGACTATTCAAAGAGCAGACAAACAACCAGGGGCTTTACAGCTCTGCTTACAGTCCCATTAGGATACACTAACAAAGACGACCAACAGGAGGCGCTTTCCACCCAGACGCCTGGAGGTGTGAGTCATCCAACATGAAGCCCGGCCCTCCTGTCATGTGACCACACTCTGCTGAAACACTGACCCACACTCCTCTGCTCTTTCCTCGCTTGCTCCCTCTTCCTCCCCGCCTCGTTCGCCTGCCCGCCCAGACAGAATCAGAGCTCGAGGCAGCGGCCACGGCTGCAGAAAGAGGAACGGGCCTTCCTGCGCTCTGTTCACATGCCGAGGAGAGGATTTGGCTTACGGCAAGGTCATCCCGTGGGCAAACACATGCAAATACATTACCTCACCAACCCAGAAGTGATCAGGATTCACTGCAGTCCATAAAAGCAAATCATGTATTTGACACCAAAAACAGCCCCCAACCAACAGCTTCACCAGCAGAGAGCCACGTGAACTAACAGCAACAGGATGCATGACATTTCTGTGGTGGTCCCCTGGCTACAGTCAGTGCTGCCCTTGCGCTCCGGCACCGAGGCAACCACAGCAAGACAGGGGACTTCCAATAATGTCAAGGTCAGTTCAGTCGCACTCACTGTGAATGTCAACCCCATCCAGCTGGATACACAATGCTAGGTAGGTAGCAACAAGAAATGTCAGCGAGGTGGACTTTCTGCTCCACCACGAAGGTCTTGAGTAGGAACAGAGACATACAGATGAGAACATACTGAGAATTGTGGCCATTTAGGCACTGTGCCTTTTTAAGGGACCAGCACGTGAAGGGTTAACTTGAGTTTGCAACATATTTGGACATGATGGCCTGAAGTGGACCCCGGGGTGCCTCATTCAGAGCCTTTTCAAAAACCACTGGCTGCTGAGTATCCCTGTAGTTGATCGCCGCTTCACAAAAATAGCCAACTTGCTGCTTCCTAACTCACAAAGGGAGTCACTATTTGGGCCTCTTCCAAAAGAACCAGACGGTGAGCTAGGGAGGTAAATTCCATACGAAGAAGGAAAGCCTTTCTTTACCTCACTCCCTCCTCTCCTCTCCTCCCGCACCGCCTCCCTCCCTGCTTTGCTCGTTCCTCTGGCCATGAATACCAGGCTCAAATTACCAGCAGGCTCAACAAAGTCTTTTCACTTCACTAGAACAGAGGCCATTTTGGAGACAAGTCCAAGGGGGAGGAGCATGCACACAAAATGAACAGCATAGGAGACCCTCTCTCTCTCTCTCTCTCTCATATCATCTATCACATAATTCTGTCTCCTCTTTAAAAAATAAAAAATAAAAACAAAGCCTTCCTACATTATTAAAGGTTCATGTCAACTGTACTCTCCTCTAATAAGCCATTTGATTTTCTTTTAAAATCTAAATATGTGAGGTAAAATAGTTAGCACAGGGACACAAAGAAATTCAGCCACGGCAGTCAAAAGAACAAATACAGAAAGTGCCACACCTTGTCTGCAGACAGGTAAGCACAAAAAAGTTTTTATAGGACAAAATGTCCTACTTAAGGAAGAGAAACAGATTCACAATACAACATGATTCACAATGACTCAAGTATTCACCGTCCACCACTGTAATTAGGTCAACATGACCCAATTACAGTGATTACAACGTACAACATAAAGTAATTTAAGAACACAAAACAACTGTTCCACAGTGGTTCACAAATTACAGAACACTGTTGTTGAAAATACCCAGGCTCTATCACAACAAATCCATACACACTATACACTTAAGAGTCAAATTATATTAACATCATTTTATATTTCCATTATACTGATTGATACCAATCCACAATACACAACATATTACCCTAAAAAAAATCCCATCATAGAGCAAACGGAGCAGTGTTCATAGCTTGTACTTTTGGCATATCATTTGGTACGTCCCACAATCCAAATCTTCTGCTCCTGAGATGACAGATGTCACAACTACAGTTATCAGTTAACACCGTCTGAGATGGAAAAAAAATGAAAACGATTTATTTAGGCTTGCAAAATGTCCATTTTACTGCACCATGTGAGGACTGTTTTCATTTTTATTATTTAGCGCCATAATTTAAAACTAGGGCAAACTAATTCTAAAGGATAAGAGCTGCTGGCAGAAACTATGCTAATTTAGAGTCAATGAGCATCAGTGACGTAGCGAAACTACAGAGTTTAACACAGCTCTTTAGCAGGTTGCTCCCATTATCTTGATTTTTGTAACGATCGATATAATCCCTTGAAAAAAATAAAATCAATTTTGCTAACACAAAATTGCCACAATACTGTAGCCATAATTGGTTATTTACATTTTGAAACAATTGAAAGAAAAACAAAACAAAGCTACAACATGATACATTTTTACATTAATGAAAAATTCTGTAGTTAATTATATTCTTACAGGCTACATGCTGCACAGAAACCTTTGACTGTAACCTAAGGCTTTAAGAGCTGCTGGTATTTGAGTATTGATACTGCACAAAACACCGAAGACTGCTGCAAACTTTTAAAATTTATACTGAAGACACTAGCCAGTACTATGTACACTGTGATGGTGAGGATGCATCAGAAGAAATATTAATATATATTTGAACAGCAAAAAGTAGCACACATTATTTTCAATTCAATTTTTCGCATTACTTCATTACACGTCATTCTTTCAAGCTTACAAAAATGGAAGTGACTTGTCCAATTGAGTCACAGATGTTATTACTCCACCTTCCAAGTTTACAACACCACGATGATTCATTTAAACACCATGTTCCAGATTTTTGAATATTTCTTTATTGGTGGAGGAAAAACCTGCTGCAGCTTGCAAAACGACTGAATTTAGGAGATGATTTATTTTCCAGAAAGACAACAACTGCACAAATAAAGCCAAAGCCACAAAGGAACGACTGCTAAACAAGCAACAATGTTGATGTTGTGGAGTGGGTGAGGCCAGACCTCAATCATCGTCAATCAACAACTTTTAATTCACAGCCGTAAATAAATAGAAATAGAAAGCTCATCATGGGTTGAATAGATACATGTGTACAAACCCTCTACTTTCAATCTATCTAGACATTTAGCTGGAGGTCTGTAGCTGGACTTTGGAATAATAAAACAAAGAAAACAAAATGTACACTCATTTATGGAAAGATCACATGCTGTTATTGTCCCTGGTGGAGAAAAAAAAACAAAGCAAGGTAACACTGTTGACAAAACGGAAAATGCCAAAGACAGCCTGTCATTCCATCACTGGTTCAATGACCCTACTGCATAACTAAGACACAGCATTTATCTCCACACCAGCCCATTCTAGAGCTCAAAATATCAAGAAATTTGCTAACTTACTAGCCAAGCATTACAAACCCTAACCCCACATCTAGCAGCGATTTAGCTTAGCATAAAGACTAGAAACTGGAAAAATGGATAATCTGGCTCCATAACTTTAAATACTCCTTGAAAGGAATTATTTCAAAGCAGTATTCATTTTCTTACTACTACTGTACAAAACACAAGCTGACAAATACACTACATTAGAGCAGTTTATATAGTAATGGCTAAAGTTGATCTTCTTTCTAAACCACTCCAACAATTTGGCAGCTTAGGACAATGTTGTCAATTCACAACTTCTGAACTTCATCTGTTGCTGATGTGATCAAACTAATTAGCAAGAAGCTACTGCAAATATGTCAGTACCAGCTCAGACAGTTCGGAAAGCATAGAAACACACCATGTTGTGTACGGCACGTTGCTGGCCTATCCATCTTGATAAGAATAAGGTTACAAGGAAATGATGAATTAATGCAATGCTTTTCATGTTAGAACACAACCTTAATACAATAAGAACTCGTGTCTGGATGAGTAACTGCACAAACATGTCAAGGATCAACGGCCACTAGGCTGAATTGGCTGTCAGTTGATACCCTGATATCTGCTTATTTAACATGCAACTGTAAGAAATTAGACAGAACAACGTGTGACCAGCACCTACCAAACAAAAAGAGAAAGTGCAGCAAAGAATGAGTTAGTTATTGCTATTTTTTAATCAAAATGATTTGCTCTTTGAACAGATAAGCAAATCCATTACATACATGTTCGTTTTAGAGAAATATTTGCCTAAACTTGTGAACTGTTCTTGTACGTTTTGACAAGACACTGCAATTGCGACCAGGATTGAAATGTACATTTTTAAAGTCCTGCTTCAGTGTGTAATAGATTTACATGTGAGACCACATCTGTAGTTTGACTGTCACGCAAGAAGAACAGCATAATTTTGCAAAAAAAAAAAAAAAGCAAAAATCATCGACAGCAGTTAAAAGACATACTGCAGCACAAATACTCTGAAGCGCCTGTGTGATTTGCTAAATACACCTCTTCATATTGTCATCTGAAACAGAGTAATTGTTCGACCCTACATCTGACCAATACCTTGAATACACTGGCACAGGCAGAGCAGCTCGATCACCGCATCTTTACCACATATAGCTTCCAGGAAACCACTAGGAGGTTTTCACATACACACACATATACACAGGATTAGTTTGAACAGCATGTCCGTGCTCGCAGTGTCCACCTGTGCCTGACCAAACCTCCACAACACATCCAGTCCAGTGAGATTACACCAGCCCCCTCAGTCTGCCCCCGCACACATGCTTGCTGTACAAGGCAGGATATGAATATATCTGCCACTCTCCAGCACTGCGCAGGTCGAACTGCACTGAGCTGCAGCAGGAGGAAATTGAAGATGAAGAAGAGGCAAATCAATAGGGCCTGGCTTTAAGACAAACGGGATATGTGGCCAGGCAGAGAGGCTGGCTCATTGTGGATCTTATTTCACACTCTCCAACACACTTACAATATCACAAAGCCGTAAAAACACACACACAAAAGACAGAATGTGAAGGACTAGAATAGATTTCTATTCAACCTGTTGCCAAGCACTACCACTCTGCTTTGTATTTCCCAAATAGAAAATGTACATCGGATAACAAGGTTTTAGCACGAGAATATAACAGGTGGCCTTGACGGGGATTTCAATGTCTCAATTCAATTGTACATTCTAACATGAGTCACGAAGGCTTCCAATGTCCTAGTGACATAACAGTTGGTTTCTCTGCTAGGTTGTGCTCAATGACAGGCTAAAATAATGAGAAGTGGAAGCACACACACACACACACACCGCAAAATTGGTATTACAACAGCACATTCATCCCTGTCTTATCCATTTCAAGTTGTGTTTCTTACCCACCCCGAAAAAATCCATGAACCAGGCTAAATAAAACAATTACGTGATGATGCATTCAGCTGCTTGTGACAAATCATTTCTTACAGCGGTACAATCACAGACCTTAACCGCAATTACAAAACACAAGAGCTGCCTGAAACAGATATGGCTGCCACACAGCAAGCCAGATGAAAACGTTCCTGGTCCAAGCCGTGAGCAGAGGCACTGGCCAGCTATAAACAACAACGTTTAGTTTGCAAGAGTCGGAGATGCAGGGCTAATGGAACAACATAAGGCAGTAATGCAAACGTCTGACACTACAGGATATTTTGAGTTTTATCATCACTAGATAATGCCTCGACTCGAACGGCAACGTGGCTGTTGTCATGCTGAGCGGTCAAGCGTCCTGGGAGCACAGTGTGGCCCGCCATTAACACAACAATGTCCAGCTGCCTGAATGGATCGGGACCAGACCGGGGATGAGAGACGCACAATGGAGAACAAAGGCCAAGTGGGTGCTATAACAGGGGTGGGGGAGAGACCAGTCGACAGCAGGGCTAGCATGACACAAAATCAATCATCTGTTTCAGGGCAAACAAGTCAGCCAGTGTCCATTTGAGGCTCAGTAACCCAGTGGAAGAAAAAAGAAAGGACTAAGCAAAATCTGACCGCCTGGTTGGGCCTTACTACCTTGGTTACCCCTTTTTACCTCTGAAGTCAGAAAAAAAAAAAAAACAGGCCACATCTGTGAAGCAAGTCACATCTTAATAACACAACAAGAATGAATTAACAACAGGTAATGAATTCATACTCTAATCCGATATCTTAAATACAACATACTACATTTAGAGAGCTTCACAGAGAGACAAGACACTCTACAGTATTCCCTGTAAACCATGTCTCCTCCCAAATGTGGGGAGGAATGTTTTCCAAGTAGTAGTCTAACAGAGGCACAGAGCCCAAAAAAACCCCCATCTTGCTGTTAGATAAGCTCACACTCTGGCATAACATAAACCAGAGACACCCTCTGCTTCTCGCCACGTGATCTGCCTGCATGACAAACACATTTACATGACATTTCCATTTCCTCTTTTGGCCGACAGTCCTATCCAGAATGACACGAGGGCTTGCCCTGGCTCCACCTCGCAACAACATTCGTAGCACAGCACATATGTCGCGCTCGCCAGTGCAAGATTGCAAGGTGTCACTCAGAGGAAAAACACTGAGGCACGGCAGCCATTTTGAACTGCTGCAGGGCTTTAAATGTTACACTGGGGCTTTCAAATCGAGGACATTTCTTCAACAAACCTAACATCTTGTGAGGAAAGACGAATCACAATGATGGGGAAGTGTGTGTGCGTGATGGAGCATATGAATAAACGTGTGTGAAGCTTTAGCAAGGAACAAATCTAGACTCAAAAGATTCAGAGGCAGCAATGTATTTTTAAGACCAAAACTGTTTTAAAAGCGTGAGTGAATGCCTACATATAAAGGCTGCTCACAAAAAATAAGCAAAAACTCCCACCTTTCTGTTCCCAATAAGAACCATTTGCACAAGGTGACAGCAAGGCGCTTACAAGCAGGAAAAACCAGGCACCTGCCGGTCTTTTCCTCTGTTGTTTTAAGCACTGGTGCTGTGAATTACAAAACAGGGCAGCTGCAAACGGCTTCGTGTCAAGTGGCTTGACTTTGGTGCAAAAGCTCTCTTGGTTGTTTTTCTTCTGCCCTGCTTTTTATTTGCTCTCCCTGGCTGACAACACCCTCTGAGCACACACATTCCCAATCTTCACCTCATTTGGGCATTTTATTGACTATTATTTGTTCTGCTTTAATGTTCCATTTATTTACATAACAGAAAGAGACAGACAGGACCAGCGGAAAGGGTGGGAAAGGAAAGAGACAGCAGGGTTAATGTGGTGAAGCCTAAAATGGCTGCCTGCAGTTCAAAAGGTGGAGAGAGAAACTCTGAATATTGGTGAGCTTTTTTTCTCCCCCCGACTGTATGCTAAACCGAGTATAACAAGAGAGCGAGACAGGCAATGTGACAGTGAGAGAAAGAAAAGGAAATGAAGGACAACACACAACTGTGCAATAAAACAAGAACAGGAGAGAGGGAAAGCAGAGAGAGAGGGAGAGAGAGATGATTACGTAGATTGCCTGCCTCACCCCCCTTTCGGCCTTGTTTTTTTCCTCTAGCCTCCTCCTCCTCCTCCTCCTCCTCCATTATTCTCCCAAGAAGCATTGCTTCTTGGCACAAAACAGAATTAACCAGCACAGCCCTCTGCAACACCGCTCCCCCTGTGCCGAGGTAACGCTGCGCCCCATTGGAGCAGCTCCAGAGCTCCTGCGCCAATAGGAATGCTTCTGTGAGGCAGGCGTCAGAGCGACTTGTTTTTAACCCTGTTGTGCAAGAAGGCAAACCGCACAACACACAGCAGCTGCAGAGGGCATGCAACAGAGAGGGGACGGCACTGGACTGATGTTATACATGTCTCTGAACTTAGAAAGTGGCTTCTCAAGTACAACAGAACATCAAGAAAACTAAATCCACACGAGTCTTAAGAATCTACTATAATTACTGATACGTTAAGAAAATAAATTCTATATATTTTATTTCATATTTCATGAGTCTCATCTTGACTTCAAGAAAAACAAACCATTTGCTATAACAAAATGTAGTGGGTAAGTATGGGTCAAAATGCATACGACTGCTTCTCATTTGTGTGAATTTAAGCTCTTTGCTGCGATACAGGTACAAATCCACAACACTGGCTTGGTTGACTTGGTCACATAGCCACAACACACATAAAACCTTATTAACATATCAATAGCTACACCTGCCCTCCGTGTAATGATACAGAGTGTCATCAGCATGCAAATGGAAGCTAAAAGGACAGGGCCAACCCTCCCCCCAAATCCAAGTTCTCACAGCAACACTCCCTGCTCGCCGGCTCTCTCTCTCCTCTGTCTGTGCCGAGACAGAATCCTGTCTTCTTCTTTTGGAAATAAGCCAACATCCTGCTTCAATCCCTCCTGTACAAGCGCGTACACAAAACCAGGGTTACAATTCTGTACAGAATATGATCCCTACGTATCGCAGCACACTGCCCACCCATTCTAATTGTGTTTTCAAGGGCATGTCACCCAGCAGTTACATGTCTTTGTTTTGTAACTGCTCTGTGAATGTGCATGGGTGAGACCAGACTTTATTTCCTTTCAAGCCGAAAACTGGGCCAAGCTAACCTTGCATGTTTGCACATTCCTCTGATCTCCAAAGTTTCAGAGGCCCATATCGGGAAAGAAGGGTCTACATCCTGCAGACAGATCCCCACACAGTGCTGAGTTACTCCCAAAGACAGTGCTCTTTCACCATTTGCTGTAACGCAACACCCCTTACACATGTATCTCACTCTAAAACATAACTTGAAGCTGCTTGAGAGGCCGGGAAAAACCAACACTGTTGGTGTAATTCACGGCAGTGCAGTAACAAGCGACCAAGCGGCACATTCCTGGCTTTCCCAGGGTGGCAGGTTGAGCTAAGAAGGCTTGCCATTGTGCGCTTGCCTGTGTCCCAAATACTCCTTGCAGTTCTTACTCGGACCGTGCACATGCCTTCGTCTCTGTTAGTGAGCGCAGTGTTTGTTCAAGATAACAAGAAGGGTCAGGTCAGGGGGAGTGCTGGAGGGGCTCATGTTTCCAGCGATTCTGAGTGGCCAGGTTTGCAAGCTGGCACCCACACAGTCTATTAAAAGATGCGAAACATATTCAGAGAATGTCAGTCGCAACCAATGAAAACAAGGCTCGGCACACTGCAATCTGGCTTCCAAGAGGCACCGAGATCAATCCAAATACTTGGCTCTGGCTGGACACCCCCCCAGCAGGGCACGGGTGTAATCCTTGTACTCATGAAGCAAGGTCGACCAGGGCTCAGGGAAAAAAACAACAACTTGCAGACTCACATGCATCCTAAATCAGTTTATTAAGTGGACTTTTAACCATGTCTGTATGGGGAAAACACCTCATTAGCGAGCAACAAACACGACTTAAAATGATTCACTCTCAAATCAGACTTTGTCCTCTCGGTGATATGAAAGCAATCGTTTTAAATCATCAACTGAATTCATGACACAAATATAACTACAGAGGGGTAGTCACACATCTAGTGGCACGTTATTTGACCTAAAACAACGTGTCTTTTCCTCTCTGCTATGCTTGCTGTGTCCACTGTTCTGGACTATGCACAATGCAAAGCCTACGTGGATCACAGCTACTCAGGTGACGGTTGGGGCAGCCATTTGTGCTCGGGAAAACGAGGGGTCCTGATTGGGAAAAAACGCACAAAAAATCACACTAATCAAGAAAAGGGGGCGTTAAATAACCGGCCAGTCATTTCCCTAGTATCACATGTTATCTGGAACAGCTCGCATATTTCACAGCCTTAAAAAATGATCAACAACTGCTAAGATTTGTAAACCCACAACGGAGGTGTGAGTTAAAAACATTTCCTCATGATCGAGATGATTGCATTGCGCGGCAGCTGAACTTGGATCGAAACTTGTGATTGCCACATTCCGGCTCGACAATGCTGCTTCACACGTTGAAATAAAAAATGGAGGCTAAAAAAGGAAACAAGAGCTCCCCTTCTAAAATACCACCCATTTCTCTTAACCGCCACCGAGGCTGGGGGTTGGTAGGTGGGGGGAGGTGAAGAACAGCAAGTCACTACCCCAGCAGCTCTGCTTTTTTCTGACTGCTAAATGCCACATTCATGAAAAAAATAAGAGGAAAACACAACCCGAGCTTTCAGTTTGATTCACAAGCCTGAGCGAAAAAAAGAAAAGAAGCTAGGAATGCTGCCAGATGCATTAACATGATGTAGCCAAACACCACCATGATGCGGACGAGCATATTTCCATCAAAACTACACGGAACAGTCCAAGATATCCACAACAATATGGGAGTTTAGCTCGCACCTTCGTGTTAAGCTGAAGGTTTTATGCTAACGTGCGTGTGTGCGTGTGTGTCCGTGAAGATGTGGTTCAAAATAAGGACACAATCAACTGGAAAACATCCAGAAAGTTAGCTAAAAGGCTACAATAGCATTTCTTGCCCATGGCTTGTCGGCTAACAGCTACCAGGAGGAGAGCAGCTGGTTGCTTAGCTAACATGAGTCGTCAATAATACTCAAATTGTGTCGCTGGTAACTTTGAAAAAAATCGACAGTTTCGTGCCCTAAAAACTGCACCAACACACCACTGGCGCAATAAAGTTATTTTTTACATTTGGTGCTAACAAAACAAGTTTGCATTTTCACCCAACGCGGTTTAATTCTCAAATTCCAAACCCCAAAGATACTGAATGTAGGTCTAATTCTACTTTCAATTTCACCTAATAATGATAACAGCTATGAGACAAACACAAAAGTCCCCAGTCGTGTGCTACCATTAATGTTTTGGCTGTTGGGTATGTTAAGCCTCTGCGGAAACACACTGTCGAAACTTCCCCAGCAAATGAAGGTTTATGTCTAATTGGTTCAAAACGACACTCGTTTGTAACTTAATTAGCCCAGGGAGCAACAAGGCTTCAGTAATTACCAATGCTAATGTAACGTAATAACGATAGCCAACTGTGACTCGTTTATTTCTGCTTTTTTTTAAAAGCCGAAAAACTGAAGCCAGCCCCTAATGGCCTAAACGTTACACGAGTCAAACTCCTGGAAACTTGCAGAATGATGGGGAGAGCTTAAGAGGACGTGGTGGCTGAAAAAAATAATCTCTACATTAACTGATCCCCAGACTAACAAGCTAGCTATCAGGAGAAAAAACAACACGAGGGACTGACCAAAAAGCCACGGAAGATGGGTCCAGACACAGCCTCAGAGCAGCCCTGCAAGGCTCACCATCAACCCGGGCAGATTTTTAGCCAGCCGGGCACTTGAAAGTGGAAACACAGTGGAGGCAACTAACTTGTTCTAATAAAGTACACGCTAGGTAGTTAGGTAGCTAAGTTAGCTAGCCTCGTAGTGGTGGTGGATACACAGAAAACATGGTTAGTTTTTTAGTGTTCAACGATTAAAAATAGAGGAGGTTATTAGCAATCAACACAGATTTAAAAGTACTCACCTAAAGAGGCATTCCAAAGTTATAAAAACGAGGCAAATTCATGTATAGTATGAAGTCCTTAGAGTATCCCAACATCAATTCCAACCAGACCAAGTAGGCCTAGAATTCGGCCTCGGAGTCTCCTGTATCCTTTGCCCTCAAAAGTAGCTCCCTCTCCAGGGGTAGGAAACAAACTTCTCAGTGTCTCCCACGCATAGGTGGAAAGTTAAATTCCCCGTCCTGCTCAGGTGCACTGCATCCATTGAGTGTCTATAATAGATCCCCGGTGAGTAAATCCATTTATTTTAGTGTATTGTATATTTACAGTCGCTATTTATAATGGGGTATATGCTGCTGTATGTGATACAGGGCTCTGATTCTGTCTCGGGTCCTTACATTCGCAGAGGCGCCCATCCCCCTCCTCACCGGCATCGACCGCGGGTCCCAGCGAAACTGACACACAACCACGCCACGGGGTTTCCCGGGCGACCGTGCAGGGGCTCTCTCCGTGGGCGGCCCTTGTCGACAAGTCCCTACCTCTCGTCAGCGATTCACCAGCAATGTGTCACTCATATTACGCACGAGAAATACGCGAAGGTAATTGGCCAGTCGCGGCGTCGCTTACTTGTTTCCATTCGCGACGTCAAAGAGGGCGGGCGCTGCTTTGAGGAGGGGTGCGAAAATCCTGTTCCATTATGATTATGTGTGTATTTGGTGGCGTACAAGAAGGATAGCTAGAGAGAGTCCGGATTCGGGGGACAAATTTGATACCTGGCAGAGGATTCGCACCTTCAAAAGTCTCGGGGAAATACTCGTTATTAAGTGCAAAATGCCATGGAATTAATTTCAATTCGTTTAGTGGGATTATTGCTTTTTATTTGTGGGTTTACATTGATCTACGTACTGTGGAAGGAGCTTTCAATACCAGTACATAGTAGCAAGCGTTAGCTACACGGGGTCTCTGGGGCCCAGTTCCAGGGACACCAGAGGCATGGTTAGCCCACTGGGTCAGCCCCACCTACGGTATGTCAGATGAATGGAGTATGAGGTGTCGCCCTGGTAGCATCTGGCGAGGGGTTGGACAGGGAAATTGACCAGTGCTCCTGGGTTGCATCTACTTATTCCTGGTCCCTCCTACTTGTGTTCCCGCTTGTGTCTCTTTATTTTCTCACAGACATCTAAAAAAAGTGACTCGACACAACGAAAACAAACAAAAAATACCAATAACAGCAACGGTTCAATAAAATTCCTGCGAGTTGCGGAGAGGAACACGAGACGCAGCCGATGTTTCCTATCGAACAGTAGCGTACACACCGGATGTACAAACAAAGCCTCAAAAGGGACACCTTGGTATTTAGACCAGATATAAGTAAATAACGGGAAATTTCGATACGATTTTTTTTATAAACAAATAGTCACGATGACGCGATTGGTTTCTTGTCGTGTCATGAGACTTGAGGACGACTTTGGATTGGCTGCGCTGACAAATGCCAACGTCATTTGTTGCAAAGGTCTGGAGCAATGAGATTAGACAGCAGAATAATAAAAGTATTACAGTGCTGCTGCTGCTACTTACAGGGCTTCCATAATAAAGTTAGCTCAGAAGCAGTAAACACAGAAATAGCTGTCAGAGTATTGCAGATTGGATGCATATGATGATGGGAATGAAGCCTTATGGACCAGTTATATGAATATGGTACAATACACGTTCCTGTTAAACAGCAATAAAGCCGTAAAACATTATCAGGAAGCTGTGTGTGTGCACGCAATCTATGTTTGAGCCACTGTTACACATTAAACAGTACTGAATAAATAGAATTTTACAACAAAGTTGTATCTTGTAACATTTTCTGAAGGTTCTCTTAAGGTTCCTGTTTGCTGGGCATGTAGTCATAAGGTCCAAATGGGTTCCCTGAAGGTTCCAGCAACCAGAAACCTTCAAGGAACATTATGGGAACACTTCCAGAAGATGTCTGTTTTCTGGGTTTGCAGCCAGAATATTAAAATGGCTTTCCTCGGATGTTCCGGCAAACAAAAACCTTCAAGGACTATATGAGGAACACTCCTTGCAGTCTCCGTATTGCTGGACATGCAGCCATAATTTTCAAATGGGTTCCCTTTAAGGTTCCAGCAAACCAGAACCTTCAAAGAACATTTTAGGAACACTTCCTATTAGCTAAGCATGCAGCCATAATATTCAAATTTGAAGGTTCGAGCAAACAAGAACATGCAAGGAACATTATGGGAACACTACCAGAGGGTTTGTGTTTGCTGGGCATGCAGTCATAATATTCAAATGAGTTCCCAAAAGGTTTCAGCAAACAAGAACCTTCAAGGAACATTGTAGAAACACTTCCTGGAGGTTTGAATTTGCTGGGCATGTAATCATAATATTCAGATGGGTTCCCTAAAGGTTTCAGCAAACAAGAACCTTCAAGGAATGTTACTGGAACACTTCCTGGAGGTTTCTGTTGGCTGGAAATGCAATAATAATTTCAAAGTAGTGTCTTTTTAGTGAATTATGTAAAAGCTGTGATCCACAGCAGCCCGCCATGCTACATATTATAAGTGACATGAGCATCTTTAACATTATAATCTCACAGTATATGCGGCTTATTGGTGTATTAATTTTCTGCTTTGTCGTTCCTTTTTAGCGCCATCGCATCTGGTTGTTGCCTTTTATAAACCCCGACCACAGGAATAATTCCCGACTGCACATCATGAGGTTAATAATTGATGACTACTTTACAATTTTCCCAGCCGTGCTGCCACGATGCACCGTGGCCATATTTCACAATACTGCCATTGTTACCGCAGTGAAAAAGCAGTGTCATATGGCCGGTCCAAACCACACACTGCAACATGGCTGTGTTCGACCCTCCCCCACACTCACTGCTCTCTCTGCCACAGCTTCAGCATATCTCTTTCATCTGCACAGTCTGTAAGGTAAAAAAAAAAAAAAAAACACAACCCACACGCTTGATACTTAATCTGGAGGCATTTTTAATCGTCCCCATAGTCTGAAGCACTTACACAAATGACTGTAGAACACAGGAGGTATCAAAGTGTGGACATGTTACTAAAATTGACATAACTTTGGAATTCTTACGGTCCGTTTTGTTCAAATATACATTTCATATTGCATGCATGACGCTGCCATTTTTTAAAGATTTGTGTAACAAGTAAGATCTTTGATAATAAGCTAAGAATGGAACTCTGGCAGTGGCAGTTCATGCCCACAAATATTTGTTAGTGACAAACATTGACACAACAGCTCACACGTCATTCTTGGTGTGTTAAGATTATTAGTGTGCAAGACTATTCACAATTGCCGCACAATCATTTGCGTTCTCTCAAGCTATAAGTTGATCAAATTCAGTATTGTAAACTATTCCCCGCAGGCAGTCAGAATGCATAAAGTTAGGCTCAGCAGACCTCTACTTCTGCCCACAGTCAGATTCTACCAAGAGATCCAAATGTTGTAACTAAGGATTTATTTTTTCATTTTTGCATAAAGAAACAAAAACAATACAACAGAGTCCAGTAACTGTGCATACTGTTTAGGATGGCACACCACAGATTATACAGGATATGGCCCTAACAGGCATATGTATACAAAATATAGCCGTTTATCAGTATTATGTGATGGTATGGAGTCTATAGGTTAGGGATCTTTGGGAGGATAGTTGCATACAGACACACACACAAAAAAAAAAAAAAAATCAATGAAACATCAAAAGTGAGTGTTCACATACTATCAGTTAGTGACCCAACACTCAGGAGTAGTGAATCCATGGGGAAATACTACATCTGACATCGGTATAACTGTAATTACTCAAGTCTACAGTACACGGCCCTTTGAATAAGGTCAACTACAATATTGGTAGATCACCAAAAATACTTGATTTGACTTTGCCATATGTGAAACTGGACGGATTGGATGTGTTCATAAGCTGATCGAGATTATAATGAGACTATTCTAAGCAGGTGACCTGTTTAAAAAAGAGAAAGGTCACCAGAAAAAGAAAACTTAACTGACTTTGTCTTGTTCCTAAGTGAGGAACCGGCCTCTTTCTCCCTTCCTGTACTCAATGGCCGACTAAGCGGCTCAGACAAAGAATGAAAGGGAAACAAATGGCTGAGAGTGTTTGTTTTCTGGTGTTGGGACATAGCTTGTTTCCCCCTGTTCTGGTCTGTTTTGTTATTTTTTTTAAAAAGGTTGTTACACTCTTGCATGCCAAGACTCTCCCTGCTGTTGGGAAATGCTGCCCTCTGCTGGTTGGGCTATGCCACTGCAGAGCCATGCCTCCCCCACTGTAGGTTTGAGCCCTTCAGAGCAGCTTCAGACTGCCGGTAACGTTGTTCACCATCTCTTCTTCACCCATGATGGCGAGGACAGTGCGAGATCCAGACTCCACCTGGTGAAAGGAAAACCAGGCTCAGGTATTCTTAAAGATGCTGACAAGGATGACAGTGTTGCTCTCTCACTACTTCTATAAAACCTACTGGAATACACTGAACTGTTGCTTCAGCTATGTAAACATCTGTCTGCATGTACATATCTCTTTAGCATTGTTGTATTGTGTCTAAGTACTTTCACAGACAGTAGTAACAGAGTGACAATATCTCAGGAGTGACTGCAGGAGCTTCTTATAGACATTATGGAAGCAAAATTGTTTTGCTCACCTGGGTCAGTCCTGCATCTTGGACCAGGTAAGTGGGCAGGCTGAGGCTCATGGCCAGGGCCTGCAGCTCCAGCAGATGAGCCACATTGGTGCCCTGGACCACCACCTTCTTGGCCCTGTATCAACCACAAACATTTACATTTCTGCAATTAACAGAGTGAAAGAAACAACAGCAGATAATCCAAAGCAATCACAAAACATTGACGTGGATGGTGGAGCAATAACTGGAAAAGAAAGAAGTCCATGTATCCCAGACGACAAAGACGGATTACATCTGAAGAAAAACAAATCAAAAGACCTCCTAAATAAAGCAACAGCAGTAGAGTGAGCTTGCTCTTCCAGAAACTAAAACAGCAAACTGCGAGGTTTATACAACCATAAAATCTGGGAGCGCCTTCTTTAAATCAGTTCATACATTTTAAAGCTTTGTCGATTAACTGATGGATCTTTAACCCTCCTGTTGTTCCTCATTTACAGGCACCACAACATGTTTCCTTGTCTGAAAAAAATCCAAAAATTCAGCAAAAAATTCCCCAAATTTCTCAAAATTTGCAAGAAATTCAGGAAGAAAATTCCAATCATTCCTTAAAACTTTCCCTTACAAGTTTTATTTTTTTTAAATCCCCCAAATTTAGCAAGAAAATTCTTGTAAATATTTTCAAAAAATGAGTACAATTCTTCCAAAAAAAAAAATCCTAAAAATATCTAAAGTGATTACATATATATCAGTAAAACTTGTGATATTTTCTTTAAGAATATTCACTAAAAAATCTTTTTTTAGTGAATATTTGTAAGAAATATTTTTGTGAACATATTTTGTGAATGTTCTTAAAGAAACATTAACATTTCTTTTTTCCACCAAAAAATGTTCAAAGATTTCCCAAAAATGTTGAAAATGTGGACATCAGAAGTTTCACTGTGAAATTTTTTTTTTTTTTCAACATTTTCAAACTTTAAAACGGGTCAGTTTTGACCCGCAGGACGACACGGGGGTTAAACAAAAGATTTATAAGGAATGCTTCACTCTTCAGCGCATCTCCTCTGCTAACATGCTGAATCTGCCTTACCCACTGTGGTCCCACTTCCAGGCCATCTCCCTCCAGCTGTTCTTCTCCTGCAGAGCCTGGTACAAACCCACAGCAGCATGGCCGACCTGGGCTGCCACCTGAACAAACACACAGCGCTGAGTTCAAGGAGTCACTGTTTGAAGCTGTACTGAAAATGACCTGTGTGTGCTGTTTCTGAGTTCAAACAGAGGACACATAGCAGGGCTGTCCCATCATATCATTCACAAAGTACAGGTATAATCCCTCACCGTGACGAGAATAGGACATTCTGTGGGGACATGTTTGTATCTGTAATGTGAGCCTACAACCAGAACAAACACGGGAGCAGGCAGAACTCGTACATTGGTGAGTTGATTCAGGAAAAAAAGGGCTTCTTGTTTAAAAATTGTTTGACTGCAACACATCAGATTAAACATCTCTATCTGTCAGTGTGGCCTTTAGACGAGGAGAGGCAGGTGTGTGTGACAAGACAGTGAAGCTAGCACGGTGAGAGAATCACCCTGAACACTCTGTCATGCTTTCATTCATATCCAGTTGTCTATGATCACAAAAGCGATCACTTGACACTTTCTATAATATCTCTGTAACAGATGGATTTTATAATCTGCCCTGCAAGACACCGTTCAGCTGCTACGATGAGCCACCACTGGTTTTTATAGTCCATCCAGGGGCTTATTAAACCATCAAGGAACCTCTGTGCTCTCAGAGTGACCCGACTGATCAAATATCACTGCACAAACTACTGCTTTGCTAAATTATAATACTGGCAGCCATGTTGGCTCCTTTGTCCAATCTAAAGCTGTGTTGCTGGGTGGTGTTTCCTGAACCATTACTGTAACATGAGGCCATGTTCAGAGAGGAAGTGATGTGTGAAGATGTTTCTATGAAGTTTCACCTGCAAACATGATGACAGTCATCATCTGCACACAGCAGTTTGTTAAAGAAAACTAATTCAATGCTGAAAAACGTCTCATTCTATTTTACCTTTTAAATGACGTGTGATATCAGGTGGCATTAGAAAATATATTACTGAATGAGACAGTTTTATCTTGTCATTAAGAGCCTCGCGTTACCACAAAATACCAAAAAATATTGTAATGTACACTATCATTCAAAAGCTAACACTTTTATTCATGTGCTAACAAAACTGCATAAAGGTTTTCTAATCATCAATTAGCCTTTCAACACCATTAGCTAACACAATGTAGCATTAGAACACAGGAGTGATGGTTGCTGGAAATGTTCCTCTGTACCTCTATGGAGATATTCCATTAAAAATCTGCCGTTTCCAGCTAGAATAATCATTTACCACATTAACAATGTCTAAAATGTATTTCTGATTGATTTAATCTATCTTAATTGAAAAAAAATGCTTTTCTTTCAAAAATAAGGACATTTCTAAGTGACCCCAAACTTCTGAACAGTATTGTACTTTAAAGGCCAAACCAACCCAGAACTGATTCTGGTAAAAAACAGACCACCGTAAATTAAAGACGGATTCTGTAAAACAGCATAACACATCTAAGCTTTACTCTAATGTAAACCCAGAGAAAAAGGCATAAATGTGAGCTCAGTTAGTGCTTTCTCTACTTTTTTTCCTGTGGAGCAACAGACCCTTTTGTTAAATATTAGGAAACCACTTTACTACTTCTCACACAGTCCACACCGGCACCTCCAGACTGACCTTTCCAACACCCATGGCCAGATCCATATTCACCACAAACACCATCTTGAACATGAGGTCGTCATCGCCCTCCTCCTGCACACCAGAGCAGAGACAAAAGAGACACTGAGATTTGGTTTTGGACAAACTCCACGAGGTCTAATGTACCAAGGTGTACCTGCGGGGACTAAGGCTAGCTTATGGGCACCTCATTCTCCAGTTTGTTGAAGTAGTACATGGCCGCCTCCTCGGCAGACACATTCCGCGTGTGGAGAAGTGCCTGAAGCGGTGAGAAACAAAGAAAAAGACCAGTGAGCCAAACAGTGGAAGCTGTAATCTGGGCAGAAAAAGGATAAAATAAGCAAAACATTTATATTTTTAAACCTTGTGTTTGATATTTAGTTCATGTGTGATGCACATTTGGGATATAATATATATTACTATGCAGTTTCTTTGCTTTGTCATTTATTGTTTGAGTTTAAATGAACAATTCATGAGGTTGTATAGCATCAACAAAGGCAACATTCTCTGTGTACCACCAAAAATTTAAATTTTTTTACATGGAAGTTGTCCAGTAGCAAGGTGCTCTCACTATACAGTATGGAGTATTGAATGTGAGTTTAACCCTTGTGTCGTCCGCGGGTCAAAATTGACCCGTTTTAAAGTTTGAAAATGTGGGAAAAAATATATTTTCACATTGAAACTTCTGATGTCCACATTTTCAACATTTTGGGGAAATTTTTGAACATTTTCTGGTGGAAAAAAAGAAATGTTAATGTTTCTAGAAGAACATTCACAAAAAAAATCAACCAAAATCCAGTGAATTTTGCTGGATTTTGGTTGATTTTTTTGGTGAACATTCTTAAAGAAAATATTGCAAGTTTTACTGATAAATATGTAATCACTTTAGATGTTTTTAGGATTTTTTTTGAAGATTTTTGCTCATTTTTTGAAAATATTTACAAGAATTTTCTTGCCAAGTTTGGGGATTTTTTTTTAAATAAATCTTTTAAGGGAAATGTTTAAGAAATTATTGGAGTTTTCTTCATGAATGTTTTGCAAATTTTCAGGGAATTTTATTTGCTGAATTTTTGGATTTTTTTCAGACAAGGAAACAATATTTTTTGGTGCCCGTAAATGAGGACAACAGGAGGGTTAAGTAGCGCACAGACTGAATGGTTACCTACTGAGTAACTACAGTTACAGAGAAGAGCCATGATTAAATTTGGTGGGCACACTGAAGCATTCTACCACTAAGTCACTGACACCAGCTTATATTCATCATTGGAAACAAACACGTTGTTCCACCGCACCTGTTTGGCTGCCTCCTCTGGGATGTCCAGTTCTCTGAGCTGCTGCAGAAACACTGGGTTGACATCCTGAGAACCTGAATCTGGGCCTTGCTGCTCTGCTGGCTCCATTATTCTCTGCAATGTAAGAAACAAGAGCACTGAGCATCCTGCACGCACAGCACCGAGCCAAATGAACCAGGAAATCAGTGGCAACAGTGTTTTTGTAGAAAGCAGTTCTACATGTGTTCATACATGCTCTTTTGGGTACTGCAGTGATGCTATTTATGACTGTGAAAGCTGATGTGATTACTAGCATGTGGCTACGAGAATGGCTCATTTATACAAACATGCCATGCTATAAGACACAGGCCTGAATCCTCTACATATACGAGCGGGAAGGATTTTTACACAGACCATTCCTACTAGTAAACTGGATTTTACCCAACTGAACTGGATCAGGTTACATCGTACAGGAACGCACTTGACTCCAAGTAAGGCCGTATTTGGAAACATGAACGACTTGACTTGCCTACACATGCAACAACAGAATATCAAGATAACTAAATCACCCTAACAGATAGAAACTAAGTGCAAAACGAGTCCTGAGCCAGCGGGGGAAAAACTACATGAAGCTAGCTTGCTGTGCACAGGTGACAGCTGCTAGCTTACCGAATACACGCCATTCAAATTAGCATCGATAGCACTGCGACTAACACAGATAAAACAAGCATTCTTTTGGGGGGTATTACGCCATGTCAGTAAGAATACTCTGCACAGTCTGGGCTAAAATCATTCATTGTAACGTTTCTTGACAAATACTTAAAGCAAACTTTGCAGCTCAACGGTAAAACGCTAGCTGGCTAACGTTAGCACTAGCCGCTAACGCTAACGGGACTAGCTTAGCAGGTAGTTACCTGTTCTTCTCAGCGAGCTCCACGGGAGTTTGTGTATCCGTCCTAAATAAAAATCACTCGCTACTGCACGGCTCCTGTTTGAATGTGAGGTTACATGCAGTGAGATTCCCGTCTGGTACTGTGTTTCAGCGCTACTCCATCTTGGCCCCTTTGTGTTTGTTGCTGAGGATGCTGCCTCCTGTCGAGGACGTGGTTGCGGATTCTGTGGTGATATTAATGATGATGATGATGATGATGATGATATACGTGTGTACAAAGCAGACATAAACATGAGTACGGATTTTGATCGTTTGTGTATTTGTTTCGTCATTTAATATATAATCTAAAAACATATATTTAATTAAAATCATATAAACAATTACTTAAATTTTTATTTATCTATTCATTTAAAAAAATCTTTTAAAAAATAGCTTTTAAACAGGTGAAAATGTACTTAGGTTTTATTTGTATGACCTGGTGCAGCTGAGATAAAACACATTTATCTGTCATTCAAACTTTGACTACACCTCAGCATCTTGATCTCCATGGTAACCGCACCCTCACCTGTATAACACCTGTGAGGATCTTGATGGAGTCCATGCAGGGGCAGAGATTTTACATATCGCTGACCACCAACAGGACCACTTTTGTGCCACACAAAAACCAAAAGCCATAACTGGATTTCAGGAATTGAAATCGAATCAGTCAAATCCCACTTTTGTCATTTTGCCAGACATACAAGTGGAGTGCAGGCAGAACAAAATTGCATTTCCAGGGGATCTCTTTGTGCTTTAGCATACAAAATTCACCAAGTGCACAGAACAAAATAGAAATAGATTTGGAAAATAAAATCCATCCATCCTCTATACACCGCTTTATCCTCATTAGGGTCGCGGGGGGTGCTGGAGCCTATCCCAGCTGACTCGGGCGAAGGCAGGGGACACCCTGGACAGGTCGCCAGTCTGTCGCAGGGCTGGAAAATAAAATGATAAAAGGAAAAAATGTTTTTGCTTTTGGTTACTACACTTTTGCCGCATAGAGGCCCATTAACAATCTATGTCAATATGAGAGAAGAAATCATGTACTGCGATACTTTAGTTTTCTATTTTAAAGTGAAGTTTTACTAAATACCTAAAGCACACAGAATAAAACAATTATGGCTTGAACTTTGTTTATTAGAGATATTAGTATATTTTTGATTTCACATGGGATTATTTATTTAACTTCAACCAGTTGTAGTACAATAAAATGTAAACATTTTTGCCTTGACTTGGTAAAATGCCCCTAATTTTTTAAAAATGGATGTGACAACTATGTTTTAGTTTTAGTAAATGCATCAGACTTATACAGTGAAATAATATCCAGCCACAGAGGAGCTTAGGATGCAGCTGTGGCAAATGTTTTTTTTCGTCACTTTTTCTGCATTTTATTTCAAAATAAATTTAGCAGACTACGTTTGTTCTCCATAGAACAATGTGGCTTCGCACTTTTTGTCAGTATTTTGTACTTTTTCATGCTGGATTTTAGCATTATCAACATGTGCAATATTTCACTTTCATTTCATTTTTCAGCTGCAATTTAGTATTTCATTTTTTCATTATCATGTGTGATTTTTCTTATTAACTAGAATTGTCAGCATTACTTCCTGCTGTTCTATTCTAGCCTTTCTTTAGCTCATTTAGTTTGTTTCAGTAATGTATCATACTTATATCTTGTTGCCGTTTACTTTTAGGAGTTGCATTCTTATCTTATTTATACTTTTTCTGAGCAATATCTGGTACAAGAATTTCCTTTGGGATTAATGGAGTTTTATCTTCTATTATTCTCTGGCAACTCATCTGTCTGAGGTAGAGAACAGTTTACTGTTTGATTGTGACTGATCTCATCTCAGTGTTAGGGGAATTTATAATTCTAAGTAATTAATGAAGTTACCAGTGTGCTATGTGAGTTCATAACGGCACGCAGCTGCTTTAGGAGATGCTCATATGGATATTTAAGAATGTCAGAGGAAAAACTCCTACAAACAGCTGGAAGCAACAAACTAAACTTCAGCTCCTGTTAATGACTTCCTGCTGTGGTACCTGTGGATATTAAAGTCTTCTGATGCTGCTTTCACTTGCAATCGGACATAGCAGTTGCATTCACTGAGAGGTGGAAAATCGTGACTTTGACCTATCAGATCTTGTGAAAGAAAAGCACCACATCATTTTAAGAATACTTTATTACATCTGTGAGAATTTGCAACTTCTCTTAATAAACAGGTTAAATCACTACAGTTACATTTGGAATCAGTATGTACAATGATATTAACACACAAAATATGAAACATCCCTAAAGCCGCTCCTTGCAGAGCCTGCTCTACATCGCCAAATTTATACAGCCTAACGACAGTTACAGTTTTTCCCTCAGACGGTTCGTCTCGACCATCGCTGAGCTTCCTCCCCACCCCTCAGATGAACAAACCATCTGTTTCTGTTCACATGAGTCATTAGTTTGCTGTGTTAAGTAATGTAGTGACAAACCTAAGCGCTACATTCTGACACGCTTCAGACTCAATCTTCAGATGGACACAAATCCTCATCTGTTTTGGTCAGTGAAGAAAAGGGCTGCAAATCAAGTCTCATTACTTTTTAAGAGGAGACTTGTTGCCTGTAGTGTTGACTGATGTACTGATGAAGCTGAGTAGTGAAGTTGGAGTCTAGTCTCCTTACAGATATTGTGATTTAGAGAATAAAACAGCATTTAACAACGGCAGATTGGAAGATATTTGATAAATGTGTATATAAGATTTACTAAAACTATGGTTTCACACTGGTCTGGGTGCTGTGTCCAGGTTTGCACATGGATTTGGGCAGATATCTAACCTCAATCTAGATAAAGTGCTTTTAATAAACACTTTTTTAGGGGTACCAGAGATCAGTATCAACAAATGTCAAAGCCACCTTCGTTAAAAAGTACAGAAGCAAACATTAGGTCCTGTTTGAAAAGACTTCAAACTGTATCAAAGGATCAGCTATCTCTACTGAACCAGTAGCAGAATTAACTTAAAGGAATAAAAAGACAGACAACGTTATGACAGGAAACAGTGCCACCCGGTGTTCAGTACAGGAACTGTGCACCAACAACATGTACCGTAGCCTCAGCTTGGAGTTTGAACCAGGATTTATCACAAACCTAAAAGGAATGTTAAAACATGTACAAAACAGAAACACACAATAAAACACTGGTGCACACTAGAACTGCACTTCATTAACATGAGTTTTGTTTTTATTCTCTATTGACTTTCCAGTGACTTGTACACTATAGACACATCCACATGAATATGTATAAAAGCAAGAAACAGTAAACTCAGTCGGGGTTTAAGTACCTTAAAATGCTCCAACTAGCAGGTTTGCGCCTCTAATAACTCACACAGAAAAAAATGAACTAGAAATATCTGAAATGTGTGTTTACAGCTTGGAAAGCAGGCGTGTGAGGGCAGATCTGTGCGCTGCTGCTGCACTGGCAGATGCAGCTGGTCGAAAAGCATCATATGGTGTTTTTATTGGGTTAACAACACGACAGAAAAAGAGAGCAGTCGATGCAGCACGATAGGCTGAGGTAGAGAGTGGCAGTGACTTAATACAACTTTTTAATATTTGCTCTAAAGAAAGTTGTGACCAAGTCTTTTTTAAAATGTGAAAAAATTCTCTTCAAGTTCAGCTTTTCAAATACTGCTCACTCTTAGATGTGAAATATAATACCCAGTTACTTCAAGACTGTAGAAAGCAGAAATGTGACGATACAGGATGTAGATTGACAACCAGGGCAAAGTGTAGAGCTGCACAAACACACACAAATCACCATCCACACACACACACAGAAATGACTTCAGAACGTACAGCAGCGACAAGCACACAAGGCAGAAGAGGTACAGTTTCATGAAACTGACTCCAGAGGGAAAACGGCGACATAAAATGCCCATTTAATCAGTCCTCAGATTAGATCAGCTGGAAGTGGATCAGCGTGACTCCAGTACTTGTTCTGGAGCGAAAACACTCCAAATGACTCTTCATAAAGTGAACAGTTTGACAGCAAACCTGACCGGCGTCTTTTAAACACCCGCCGTTTCCTGGTCCGGGCCGGTTCAGCGTCCGCCTGCCGTCCTGATTCTACAGCGAGCTCAAGGCCTCAGTATCCATCAGCAAACACCAGAAACAAAAAGGTCCTTGGATGCGAACTTTAACACCAATCTCAATCTTCTGATCCTTCGCTTAAAAAAAAACCAAACAAAAATCTTAACTTCCATCATTCCTCCTCAAAAAGAAGAGTCTGTTTCCCCATCAGTGGGTAAAGTTGAACCACCAGGGCGCCCGTCTCTCTCTCTTATTCGTCTCCCACACTGTGCCGTCTGCAGTAACACTGGCAGTCGTTTCCTCTGTCACAAGTCGGTGACTTTATTCTCCACAGCGGCGGCGATCTGCTGCAGTCTGTAGCCGAGCTGCATCTTCTGTGCCGTGGTGTCCTCCTCCAGCGCCGTGATGATCTGGTGAGATGAACAAGAAGAAGAGAACAGTTTAAGAAGACGCAAAAATAGGCAAACATAGACAAAATGATTGCACTACTGAGTCTGTGGCCGGCTGTACTGCTCACTTATACATTCATTGTTTCAGTTACAAAACTACTCCACGGCTGAATGACTCAGATGATTCTGAGTAACACAGATTTGGCTTAAACCTTTCCATACTCTGTATTTGGCAGCCTTAGTAGTCCTAATGATCAAAATGAGCTGTTCCAGTCACAACCCTGAAACTGCACTTCATAAAAAATTGATAGTTGTGTCGCAGTTCAATTAGGATTTTTCATGTCTGTCAGAGGGCTGTCTCTGCTGCTACCAAAAAACAGAAGACAATTATGACTGCACCGGCATCCTTATTTATTCCACAGAACAGGGAAATACTTAAATTCTTGTTTAAAGTAAAAGTTCCAAAATAATAGCATCAAATGTCTGCATTACATGTAAACAGTTTGCATTAAAGATTCTGGTAAAAGTACTGAAGCATGATGAGTAAAATGTACTGAAAGCATCAAATGTAGAAGCACATGTTTCTAAAAAAATTGAATTAGATATCTGAAGAATTCATTTTGGGTTTTTTTTGGGTTTACTTCTGCTTCAGGGTGTGAACAGCATTCAACATTTGAAGCTCCTTGAGATGAATCTGTCTTAAATTACGGCACACCGATAGTTTAGTCCAGAGGTGATGAGTTAGAGTCTCTCCAATACATCTAAAATCTAAAGGGTATCAGATGAGTTACGGCACAGAAAAGAGGGCAGTTCTTTTAGTTCTGATAAACACATCGGTTTTCAGGTTTTTGTAATTTTGTTTATTTTTTGATTTCTCTGTAAAATACTGAAAGTTTTAAGACATGGGTTGACATGGAGTATTTATTGGGTACGACGTGCTGAAAATAAGAGATGATATAATTATGGCCAATGCTATTAGACTAAAGACCAGAAGTAAAACATATGGACTCAAAACATAATGGTGTAAACTTAAGGTTTTATCATTTTTAACATACAGGGTCCCAAAAAAATGTGTACACCTTTTAGCAGCTGATAGCTAACTAACCTCACACCACTTTTTATTGGGATACCTAAAAGACAAAATCTACACAATGAAACCTGCAACAGTCACTGAACTGAGAGCAACCACTGAACATGAATGCTGAACATGAATACACGCAAAGACCAAGGGAACAATTTCGTGATGTGTGCTATTCCATCGCTTCATGTTGTCGGCAGAGTCTGGACGAGAACGGACATCAGTTTGAGAACAGGCGGTGACAAAACAATAGAAGGATGTTTGTGAATTCTTTTATACGTTGAAAATGAAACAAATTATAATAAACACCTAATTTACAATTATTTAAAGACTGTATACATTTTTTGGGACACCCTGTATATTGGAAGAATATGCATGAAATCTATTAAAATAAAATAATAAAATAATAAGGGTAAGATGTGGAGCAAAAAGTCTGAACATGTCTGGGCATGTTCTCTGTGAAAGATGACCTAATGATAACTTAATGCGCATGTCGTCTGTGTAGTGAGATCTAGGGTGAAACATGATAACCTGATGTCATGATCTGACCAATAGATGGAGAAAAGTATGATAGTGTCAAAAGTGTCACTCCTATCATATGCCCTAGAGGCGTATAAAAGATAGCATAAAAGATGATGCACAGCTCAGTATCTTCAGTTATTCTTGGGGCGTTATCACTGCTAAGAATTACTCCTGGATTTTTGTCGACAAATAAATCCGGCTGCTCACCGAATGCTGACTTCTCTTGGTGACTTTCTGAAGATCTGAACACGGTCAAGTCATAGACTCTGGCCTAGATTTGTAACTTAGTTTACACCTCAGGGTCTCAAAGACTTCATTTAATGAAACCATGTGAAAAAATGAAGATGTTTCAACCATTAATATATTATACAGATTTGAGATGCAACAAAGATCCACTATGTCACACATTTTGCTGTTAGGGGTTGGAAACCAGCGTTTTCATCTTTAATGCTGCTTAATTTTATCAACTAACTTTCTCTTCCTTTGATTTGTGAGTGAAGGTCCTCAGTGGCAGAATTTTCATGCAGAGATTGTGACTTTAAAAATGTCATACTGATCGATTGCATTTAAAAATCTGGCATAAAAAAAAAATCTGTATTTTAATTAATCCAACCTGCATTGTGAGGCATTCTCCACAGCACACAGCATCATATATACAGAACCATAATGAACCTCTACAGGCAGGTATGAGCGATCAACACACCTGGTCGTAGTATTTGTTGATGTACTTGTAGAGTTCGTGCAATGCAACCAGGTAGTTGAGCTCTCCGGAGTAGTTCTGAAACACAAATTAAACGTCACACTGTGCCTCCGTGTGTTTGCTTATTCTGTTAGCCGTTAGCTGCACTCACCCTGGACAGTTCAGCCAGAGCAGAGTTCATCTCCTGGTCACTGGCTGAGATAGTCTGCCTGATGTCAGCATAGTACCTGCAGCAAACATCACCGTCAGCAACTTTCCACATGAATAACTGCTTCAAGAAGTGAATGAAAACTGAACGTCTGCTCACAGAACAACACAAGATCAATACAACATAATGCTTTCTCTTTAGCGTTGCATAAAAAAACCTGATAGTTTTTATTCCAAATCATATTTAGGCATGGATCTATCTCGTGTTGGCTGAGGAGCGGTTATGGAAGCAGTTGTAATCACGAGGTAAGGATTTAGGGGAAGCTGAGCCAACCTTTCCACCATCTGTTTGTAGCGGGGGATGTCTCTGGCATACAGCAGCTTGTTGATGGGAGAATCCTGTTCAAAAATAAAAAAATAAAGGAATGAGAGGCTATTTTAAGACTCGTTTGGATCCTTATGTCAGCTTTTTCTTAAACAGATCCACAGCAGAGAAATGCTCCTTACTTCCTACAGAATCTGCATCATTTCAACCCTTTTCCTTCCTTCTAGTCAATCGGCAAAAAAAAGCCTTTTTGTTCAGAGGTTCAGAGGAAAAATAAACCGCTGCTCACCCGCCCCAGTTTGTGCTCAGCGATGGTGCAGGAGTCCATGAAGGTCTGTGCGATGACGGAGAGTACAGCATCCACGTGGTCAGACGCCTGAACGTCAAAGATAAACTGAGGATTCTTCACGATGTTGATCCAGAAACGCAGCGGGAGGCTGAAGGAACAAGAAGAAAGATTAACATCACAGCATCATCGACACTCACTGTCCTAAACCTCACTGTGAGAGTCTGTACTGTACCTGTTGGTCTTCCAGATGTGGATTGTTTCCAGGTCAGAGATGCCATGATGTCCCGCCTGGTCGTCCAGAAGGTCAAAGAAGTATTTGACAGCCAGCGGGACGGGACGACTGGTGCTGAGGATCACTGTGAACAGATCGTCTACAAACTTCTGCAGCGTCCCCTGAGAAACACAGAGGAAGCGGAAGAGTTAACAGAAATGTTCACACGACAGCATAAGAATTAGAGTATCAGTGTGTTAACTGAAGGTCTGAAAAATGCATGTGTGGCCGATTAATTGTGTTTGTCCTCAGACATAGGTGACTATTCTGGTTACAAGGTCAGACAGTCGTGGATTCGCAAGCTAAAATAGTAGTTTTTGTAAATTTTTGGCAAAAAAAACAATAAAAAGGGACATTTGTAAGGGTGGTCATTAATGTATATAGATATCAGGAAGCAAGAAGATGCAGGGACAGTGGTTACTGCTAAGCTACGCTAGCTAGCCTTTAGCAGGGCTTCTTTCTTCTCTATTCAGATTTCTTCTCTATTTCAGATTTATTTGCTCTCTTACTTATGTGGGATAAAACATTCATTCCAGCATTCATCATTCAAGGTGTTAAGAATATCATAATCATCTATATAACACGTACACTCAACAAAAATATAAACGTGACACTTTTGTTTTTGCTCCCATTTTTTATGGGATGAACTCAAAGATCTAAAACTTTTTCCACATACACAATATCACCATTTCTCTCAAATATTGTTCACAAATCTGTCTAAATCTGTGATAGTGAGCACTTCTCCTTTGCTGAGATAATCCATCCCACCTCACAGGTGTGCCACATCAAGATGCTGATTAGACACCATGATTAGTGCACAGGTGTGCTCATTCACAGTATGAGCTCCATGAATCCTGGTATCATCATCTTGGAACATGTCCATGCTATCAGGGAAGAAAAACCCCATTGATGTAAAGACCTGCTCATTCAGTATATTCAGATAGTCAGCTGACCTCATTCTTTGGGAACAAAATGTTGCTGAACCTGACCAACCCCAGATCATAACCCTAACCCCCACAGGCTGGTAGGCACTAGACATGATGAGTTCATCACTTCATCTGCCTTTCTTCTTACCCTGATGCCCCCATCACTTTGGAACAGGGTAAATCTGGACTCATCAGACCACATTTGTTCCTGGAAGATGATGGTTTTCCACTATCTTCAGGTTTTAATGATGTGTTGGACGGTTCGCAACCTGATTTTAGTAGTTTCAGAAATCTCCTAGTTTTTTTCTTTGCTTTATGCAGGCCAATAATTTGACCCCTCTGAGACAGATTAACCTCCTTTCCATTACCATGGGATATGCTTTCTAACATGGTTGTTTAAGAAATGAGAAGCTCCTCACTGCATCAGCTACCATTAAAGAAGCTGTTGCAGCTGAAACATATTCATCACTGCAGTAATTATCCATCGGAAGGCTCTTAACTGTTTGCTTAGTTAAATCCAGGTGGCGACTTTTTTTCTTGGCCAGACAATATATTTTAAATGGAAAAAAAGCTGCTGCTCCCAACACGGGGAGTTTCTATTTAACCCACTGTTTTTATCTGTAACTTTAATGTAAATGCTAGTCAAGAGGTTTATCATCATGTGCACAGAAAACTGAGCTGTTTTACTGTACAATGAAATCCTTACTTTACCTATCCTCCTTAACCAAATGAACACAATAAAAAATTAAAGCTATACTAAATGAATAAGCAGAACTAAACTGAAAGTAGCAGTGGACGTAAGGTGCACTGTGCCTTTGGTTTGTACAACGTGACGATGGCAATGGTACAGTGATGACAGCAGTGGTTATAAAGTGCACACTAAATTGTGTTATACATTGTGTGTGTCTAGAGTTCAGCTATAGAAGCTGCACAAAGTGTGCATTGAAAACTTGGCTGTGTGTGCATGGTGTACCTTCATGGACAGCAGGCGGGTCAGGTAGATCTCGGGGATGGCCTTGGCCCTCTCTCGCTCTCTCAGGCTGCCTCGGCGGTGTTTGGGCAGCTCCGGCTCCTCGCTGGCCTTCACCAGATGCCACAATCTCACTCCACCTTCATCTGCATCCTCCAGCATCGGAGTCTCTGCACAAACATTAGTGAGGCTTTAAAGTGATTCACTGACGAGCGCTGCCCCGCTTCACCATCTGTCACTGTCATTATTACAAAGCTGCCATCAAAGAACACAGACCTCAATTAAAACTAGGATAATAAAATAGTTTTGCAGCTCAAGCGCTTTATTTGGAACAACTTTGTCTGATGTCCTGCATAATCAGCAACTCATTTACATGTTCTTCAGTCTCTGATTTCACTTTATAAACGTACATATTCTGAGGTGACCCTGCAAACATCCTGTTCCTAGTAAATAAGTCCAGATTTCAATGTCAAATGAAACACAACGTCTGTAAAGGTGCACCACATGTTAAATACCATTGTGAACAATAGTGTACATACATTTGTAAAGACCGTGTAAATAAAGGCAGTCTTGAGTTTAGAAAAACTCCTATTTGATGGAATTATTAAACAATAGTTTTACTTATTTAAACCGACAATTCTGTTTTTTTTCATAGACTTTTAATAAACCTGGAAATATGACTAAAATATACAAAACTAAACATACAGTTACTTGGAAGAACAGGTTTGGTGATGTGCAATGCTGTGGAAATCAAATTTTATCAGTGGCATGACCTCGTACCTTCTCATGCGTAACTACATTTGACTACAGCTGCTGATTTCTCTGAGATATTTAACATAGTTATAGGAGTCATTTGGAAACTCCAGTCTGCTCTGATTTACAAATCTTCACTAATTTGTTCATGCCTGTAATTTCTGCTGCATAGATACAAAACAGTCAGACAAAAGCAGTAAGGATCTGAAAAAGAAGTTCAGTAAAAACCTGATTATGAGGAAAATGAATTCAGATTTAAAACTGTAAAGGAACTCACTCTCTCCTGCTACGTAGTCGTGGTTGTCATGGTGAATGTGCTTCGTGTGTCGGGGGACCAGAGCTACTGTTGCACCGTCTGGGACCTGATGAGCAACGCAAAACATCCACCATTAGGATCTAACAACCATTTATTTGAACATGTCACCAACTAGATCACTGAGATTTGTGCTTTCAGAGCGTCAGGAGATGGTTCTTACCTTGTAATGCTGCAGCGTGTTGAGGCGTTTCCAGTTGCCCTGAACCACGGAGGTCAAGTCCTCGTCGGACAGGATGAGATGACCGGCAACACCAGACCTCCACTCTGAACAGGAGACAGCAGCAGCACCATCAGCACAGTGTGGTGTGCTTTCAGCGCCATAACAAAACCGCATGCTTCTCTAAATGTAATGTACTCACTGTGGAATGTGTGCATGAACACTTTTTGGGTGCCTTCTATTACGGCTTCCAGTGGAATGTCAGTGTAAGTAGGTTTTTATGATATAGAGTTTATATTCTTAAATTTGTGTTCTTAGTATCCTTGTGTCCTTCTGTTTTTTCTGATTTAAATTGTATATATAATGTGTATTCCTCACTTCTTTAATTTATAGTTGTGTTTTCGTGCTTGTTTTACTGCCACTTTGCTGCTATGACGTTGCAGATTTCACCTTGTGGGACTAATAAAGGATATTCTATTCTATTCTATTATTGCTATTAGCAGCTTACACTAACATTCTAAAGGCACCCTGTGCAAGTTTTATGCTTGTACATGTATAAATTCATCTTGTCTTTTACATTGTCTTTATGAGACCTTTATCTTTTCCTTTTTTTGCCCTACTGTACTTTTGTAATTCTTATCTTGCTTCTTCCACGTCTCATCTGTATCCAGCTGCTAAAACATGTAATTTTTCCCAGTGAGGGATCCATAAAGTACCTCATCATTTTCTTATCTTGTGAACAGTCACTGTGCATACTGTATGAGCAAGTGACAAAAAAAAACCTTTAATCTTATCTTTGTATGTTTTTGAACACATGGGCCTCCATGTACATGAAGGATGCAATATACATCCCTACCTACTTCCTCCAAGGGTGTTACATTATTCCACTGATCACTGGGAGCTGATAATGCACCAACAAATACAGTAACCCGACCACTCAATAAACTGTCTTGTATTTATTTTTCTCTTCCTTTAGGGGGCGCCACAGTTCAACAAATACAGAAAAGAAGGTCCAGGCCAGCAGGAGTTCACAATTACACGATGCTGCAACAGATATGTGTGAACTGTGAGCAGTTAAAAGATACACTGCAACCTTTTACCACCTCTGTTTTTCATTAATTCATTAAAATCAATACATCTTAATCTGTATGATTCATCCATTAGCTATACCTGCGATACCCTGTCGCTACACTCACACCTGCACCCAGTTTAGAATCACAAATGAACCCACAGTACCAGGTACAGGGAAAACATGCAAACTCATGCATTTTTGTTCAAACCGCAAAAACATTCTTGTTGTGAGGCCAAGTTTAGAATGTATTCTATTTAATCTGAATCTGCCCTGTTTGTGGATTCTCACCCAGGTCCAGAGAGTCGGCGTGGGGTCGGTGGGAGAAGGAGGTGCCCTTGTACACCTGATCCAGCAGCTTCTCTTTCACCTGTGTGATGGTGTCGCAGTCCAGCACTTTGGAGGGCAGCGGCTGGCTCTCGTTCACTCCTCCGCCCTGAACCAGGACGTTCAGCGTCTGCAGAAGGAGAGAATGAAGGCTGAGGTTGGAGGTCATGGGAATCTCTCATTAGATGCGAGTGATTATTTAAAGTCTCCTCACCAGGGTCTTGTACTCGACGTCCTCACGCAGCAGGCGGTTGTCATTGAGGGTGTACTTGGCCTTCCCGGTCACAGCGTCCACCGGTCCTTTATCTACCTGGTGCTTTATTGCCCTGAACAGCATGTACAGAGACTCTCCTGCTGAGTCCTGCACACACACACACACACACACACACACACAGAAAGAAGTCAATTAGTACTAGGCTGGAACACTCTGCAGGAGAGAATGAAGGACATTCTTTCACCGTCTTTAAATCAGTAGCTCAGAACTTTCTCCTAAAGAGGCTGTAAAGGTTGCACATCATTCTGCAGATTGAAACTCTGAGAAAAAGAGGATTTCACTTTCTTACTAATGGCTGAAGGTTGGCTGAATGTTTAATCATTTCTTACACACGTCAGCACTGTGATGTTTAGGCAGCACATTTATCTGCTTTTTAAAAGTTACACTGGACTGGTAAGGATGCAGTGCCTTTCAGATATTAATTAGTGTCTGAAATACGCATATCATTTATCTGGTTAATTTTAACTGAGAACATTTGGATCACTTCAGTCAAGTAGTGAATCTAATTGCATGAATAGCTGTCACTGGATATCATCTCTGAATGTCCCGCAAGATGTAGGTTTGACATATTTTTTCCTCATGGCCATCTTGAGAACGCCACATCTGGGGAACATCTCACTCAGCGACTTTCCCACGCAAATTTTTCCCACCATGTTCTAACCAGACCCTCTCTACTGACGAACAAAGATCAGATACTGTAAATGTTATGTAACAAAAAGAAAGGGTTGGTTTTATATCCCTTCCAAAGTGTTGACTGACCCTGAGGAAAGCATAGAGGCAGATGGACATCCAGTTGGTCAGCAGCTTCTCCACCACCGTCTCCGTTCTGCAGGGAAACACGCACAGTTGTAGCAGCTGTAGAACATTTTTCGAGAACAACTTGAACCTTAAACTATGATCTCATTCCTCTTCTTACCTTCGCAGCATCAGTTTGGGGTTCTTGGCCACGTACTGCTCCACCAGGTCATTCAGAAGAGTCTTGAGGATGTCGGTGAAATACTCCAGTTTCCCGTGGAGGGCCACCGTCAGCAGCGAGGCCACGTAGGCTCGGTCTCTGGGAGAGAACGTTCGCTGGCTCTCCAGAGTGTGAATGAACTGAGGAGAAGAATAGATGTTAACCCTCCCGTTGTCCTCATTTATGGGCACCAAAAAAATATTGCTTCCTTATCTGAAAAAAATCCAAAAATTCAGCAAAAAAAAATCCTGAAATTTCAAAAAAATTTGCAAAAAATTGAGGATTTAAAAAAAAAAACAACCTCAAATTTGGCAAGAAAATTCTTGTAAATATTTTCAGAAAATGAGTAAAAATCTTCCAAAAACCCTAAAAATATCTAAAGTGATTACATATATATCAGTAAAACTTCTAATACTTTCTTTAAGAACATTCACAAAAAAAAAATCAACCAAAATCCAGTAAATTTTTTTGTGAATATTTTTAAGAAACATTTTTAACATTTCTTTTTTTCAACAAAAAATGTTCAAAGATTTCCCGAAAATGTTGAAAATGTGGACATCAGAAGTTTCACTATGAAAATATATTTATTTTTCCACATTTTCAAACTTTAAAACGGGTCAATTTTGACCCGCAGGACGACACGAGGGTTAATGCACATGTTCTCCACAAAGCTACATTTAAGCCGTGATGCCAGAGGTGACGGTGACTACCTTAGTGAGGAAGAGTTTGCTGTTGAGCAGGTTGGACAGCTGCACCAGGCCCTGCTCCACCGTCTGTCGCCGACACTCCTGGACATCCAGGTCTCGCCTCAGTGGAGACTCCCGGTGGCCGGGGAAGAAAATGCGCTCGGCGTACATTCGGTAGTCGAGGAAGGGGATCCCTGAGCCCACCAGGTCGCTGGACATGTCCATCATCTCAGTCATCAGGTCTAGAACAAGGAAGAGGGGTGAAAGGTCAGAAGAGGCTGCTACAAGCCCTTCAGTCTCTGACTTCTCATACTAATGACATTCAAAGTGCATGCTGGGAACTGTGCATGGAGGTAGGAGCTGGTAAATATTGACCCTGGACAGAGCAGACAGACTAAAATTAAACTCCTCTGCAGCAGCCATGTGGGATGTGAGGAACAGTTCATCCAGGCGGTGTGATGTAATGTGCTAACGGTGTTAAAACAAAGTGGATCTGTTGGAATCCACAAACGAAAACAAACTTTTTTTTCTTCTTCCGTCTCTGGCTTTCCTTTCATAACCTGCTCTTCTTCTCTAAACTCTTTCCTTTGTCACTGAACTTTTCTCTGCTCGCATTCTTTTACCTGTAAACTCCTTCTTGCATCGGTCTCTCACGCTGGTCTCCAGGTTCTCCAGCTGGATCTGAACCTTCTTGTAGTCCCGGAGAGCCTGTTTACTCTTTCTCCTATCAGACAGAAGCAGAGGGGTCAGGCAGGGATAGAGGATGGAGGACAAATAACAGCAGTTTCACACTGGATTAGTGGAAATCCAGTGAAATTGTGAAAGGGCTGACTCATGTAATTTGACCCGACAAACCCCCAGCAGTAAAGGATCAGGGTTAATCGCAGGGTCACAAAGGAAACACAGGCTGGTTAGTAACAACCAGAAATGACTTCCGATGCTAAAAACTCAGCGTCTGTACTCTGTTCACACTTTTTGATGGTGTTAAAGTGCCACAGTTATCTACTAGTGAAGATGGACTGTTAGATCAACTGAAAACCAACAAAAGTGTCACTGCCATCAATGCAAAGACACCTGGCACTGCAATTAGAGCAACTCTGTTTTCCCTCCACAAAGAACTTGAATAAATACAATCAAAAAGATAATTCATCAGTAAGCAATAAATGAAATCCTTGACTAGTGCAACAAACTTACTTGGCTTGGTTTTAACTTGAGTTCACACCAGAAAACCGACCCTACACCTGGTTTGTTTTTTCCCTAGTCGGGAGGTGTTTGTTCCATAAATGCACCATTTGGCTTTGACCTGACCATTACCACAGCGCTGCTACATGTCATAATTGGCAGCTGGTGCTCTTTAGAAAGTGTTACTGCTGGAGGACTTGAATTATAATAAGAATGAAGGAGAATGTTTTTCAGTTCTTCCACAGGCTGCATCGCTGACATGTTTTAAAATCTGAATTGCCATTAAAGCCTTCAGTCACTAATGTGAACTTGCTTGTGAACTGTCCATGTAAACTGCTCTATAAAGTCCAACAGACCATGTTAGGATGTTGTTGTTTTTTTATACCTGTTTGCCTCGATGCTGCATTTCCACAGACGAGCCAACACATTATAACCATTCACAGATGAAACGAGTAATATGGACTGTATTGTAAAAATGGTACACATAGGGGCCTAATTGAACAGTACATGAATGGTCTGTTCTCATAAGGCAGATGTAAAGACTTGATCTACTTGGAGAAGAGCCAAAGATGTTAGGAGATGTGCTCAAACTATTCTGTTCATCAGTGTTGGTGGAGTCCTTGTGAAATTCATGCCTTAGATGATTTGGAGCCCTTCTGGCAGCACATAAAGGACCAACAGTGCAGCAAGAAGTCATTTTTTAGAGTCAGGCGTATGATATCTGCTCCTCATGGTTATTAAAATGATTATTTGTGCATTAAAGATGATAATTGAATGATAAAAGTAAGCCAAATGGTCTCATCATCAAACCAATCATCTATGTCGCAACTAGTGGTCAAAACAGATCCCTTTATGTGTAATTTTTTCCTATTCTGTACCCATCTACAAAGTAAACATGCTAACAATCTGAGGAACAGTCAACCAACTGACCTGTAGATGAGCACGATGATCAGGACGATGAGGGCCACTATGGAGGCCCCGACTCCAACTCCAATCTGAGCCTCCACAGGGAAGGTGGACAGGCTGAGGTTGTCGTACTGAACCTTACCCAGAGAGAAGTTCAGGTTGCCCATTTGGACCTGAAACACACCAACATTCCTCTTTAATTAAACATTAAAAGTTTTTCAGGCAGCAGCAGGCGCAGTAAAAACATGACGACTTCTTAAAGGTCAAATCCTGGTGGACTCACAGTGAATTCAGGCAGGTTGTCGGAGCCCTCGCGTTTCTTGCCGTTGGATCCCGGTGCAGGCTGCTGGGGCGGCGGCTCACAGTAGAGATGGTTTCTGGTCAGAGTCTTCACAGCACAAACACCCTCCCCGACCAGCACCACCACCTCATCCTTAGTGATGGCCAAGTCCAGGTTTTCCCCCTAAAAACAAACAAACAAACAAACAAACAAAAAAACACATGGACATAAAACTTCTACTTCCAGCTCTTGTCATTACATCTTACTGTTGGATGTAAAAGTAGACAGTCTTGTTTCTGTGTTTTTTTAGTGTAGTATTCATGTTTATTTGCTATAATAAGGTGTTAAGGTGTTCAGTGTTCTGGTCTGTGACATGGAAACCAATCTTGGTGCATCACAACAAAGGACGTCTCAATTTCTGAAATGCATACTGGGGATCCAGAAGGCTGCTGGAGATGGTATGAAGATGCACAGGTGTATCCATGCTGTTCATTCGATTAAGTCTTTTTAGCATCCGTGACATAAAAGATGTAAATACACACGTGGACAAAATTGTTGGTACCCCTCAGTTAAAGAAGGAAAAACCCACAATTCTCACTGAAATCACTTGAAACTCACAAAAGTCACAATAAATAAAAATTTATTGAAAATTAAATAATCAAAAACAGCCATTACTTTTGAATTGTTGATTAACATAATTATTTTAAAAAACAAACTAATGAAACAGGCCTGGACAAAAATGATGGTACCTCTATAAAAGATTGAAAACTATTTGACCAGAGTGACATGATTAACTCAGGTGTGTCATTTAATTGACATCACAGGTGTTTCCAAACTCATAATCAGTCAGTCTGCCTATTTAAAGGGAGACAAGTAGTCACCCTGCTGTTTGGTGAAAAGGTGTGTACCACACTGAACATGGACAACAGAAAACGAAGGAGAGAATTGTCCCAGGACATCCGAAAAAAAATTATAGACAAACATCTTAAAGGTAAAGGCTATAAGACCATCTCTAAACAGCTTGAAGTTCCTGTGACAACAGGGGCTCATATTATTCAGAAGTTCAAGACCCACGGGACAGTAGCCAACCTCCCTGGACGTGGCCGCAAGAGGAAAATTGATGACAAATTGAAGAGACGGATCGTTGGAATTGTATCCAAAGAGCCCAGAGCAACCTCCAAAGAAATTAAAGGTGAACTCCAAGGCCAAGGTACATCAGTGTCAGATCGCACCATTCGTCGTTGTTTGAGCCAAAGTGGACTTCATGGGAGACGACCAAGGAGGACACCACTGCTGAAAAAAACTCATAAAAAAGCGAGACTGGAATTTGCAAAAATGCATGTTGACAAGCCACAAAGCTTCTGGGAGAATGTCCTTTGGACAGATGAGACCAAACTGGAGCTTTTTGGTAAGGCACATCAACTCTATGTTCATAGACTCAAAAACCAAGCATACGAAGAAAAGAACACTGTCCCTACGGTGAAACATGGAGGAGGCTCAGTAATGTTTTGGGGCTGCTTTGCTGCATCTGGCACAGGGTGTCTTGAAAGTGTGCAAGGTACGATGAAATCTGAAGACTATCAAGGCATTCTGGAGAGAAATGTGCTGCCTAGTGTCAGAAAGCTTGGTCTCAGTCGCAGGTCATGGGTCTTCCAACAGGACAACGATCCAAAACACACAGCCAAAAACACCCAAGAATGGCTGAGAGAAAAGCGTTGGACTATTCTAAAGTGGCCTTCTATGAGCCCAGATCTGAATCCCATTGAACATATGTGGAAGGAGCTGAAACATGCCATTTGGAGAAGACACCCATCAAACCTGAGACAACTGGAGCTGTTTGCTCATGAGGAGTGGGCCAAAATACCTGTTGACAGCTGCAGAACGCTCATTGACAAATACAGAAATCGTTTAATTGCAGTGATTGCCTCAAAAGGTTGTGCAACAAAATATTAAGTTATGGGTACCATCATTTTTGTCCAGCCCTATTTCATTAGTTTGTTTTTTTTAATAATTATGTTAATCAACAATTCAAAAGTGATGGCTGATTTTGATTATTTAATTTTCAATAAATTTTTATTTATTGTTACTTTTGTGAGTTTCAAGTGATTTCAGTGAGAATTGTGGGTTTTTCCTTCTTTAACTGAGGGGTACCAACAATTTTGTCCACGTGTGTATACAAACACACAAAACAACCACAAAGACACAAAACAACCACAAAGAGACAAAACATCCACAAAGACCCCAAAGCAACCACAAAGTGACACAAAACAACCACAAAGATACAAAACAACCACAGAAATACACAAAACAACCACAGAGACACAAAACAACCACAAAGAGACACAAAACAACCACAGAGAGGCACAAAACAACCACAGAGAGGCACAAAACGACCACAAAGAGACACAAAACAACCACAGAGAGAAACAAAACAATCACAAAGAGACACAAAACAATCACAAAGAGACACAAAACGACCACAGAGAGACACAAAACAACCACAAAGAGACACAAAGCAACCACAAAGAGACACAAAACGACCACAAAGAGACACAAAGCAACCACAAAGAGACACAAAACGACCACAGAGAGACACAAAACGACCACAGAGAGACACAAAACGACCACAGAGAGACACAAAACAACCACAGAGACACAAAACAACCACAGAGACACAAAACAACCACAGAGAGACACAAAACAACCACAGAGAGACACAAAACAACCACAGAGACCCCAAAAAAACTAAGACCCCATAAAAAATAAGAATCTTTACACACATTCTACTGTGTTGTGACTTTAATTATAAGTAAAAATACAGACTATATATTATCATAAACACTGTTGTGTGGTGATGCAGCTGTGCCACGCATCATATTTAATTGACGGTGGTTTAAAGTGACGCTCCGAGGTGAGGATATTTCATTTTGTTTAAAAAAATTTGTTGACTCAACTCTTCTCTCTTTGCATCTCCTTCTCTGCTCGAGTCTCTAGTAGGAAGGATGAAGACGTGAGGAGAGGAATCGAGGATGTGCAATTAGTGAAATGAGATAAAAGGTGCGACAGTAACAGGAAAGTTTAAATTTAGTTTTTGTTAACTTTCAGCTCAACCTTCAAGCACTCCTATACTGTAGCCATGAACAGTCCTGGCTGGCTGGTTAGGGAGTATGGCTTTGTTCACTCTTTTATAGAAGTGTCGCTAAAGTTGTGCTTTTCTTTTGTTTATTTATTAAATCAGCTGGATTCTTCAGTCATGAATGAGAAGCAGCATCAGAAGACAACATGAATGATTTTTGGAGGATTTTCTTCGGCTACAAATGACCTGTTTGGACAAATACATCAACAAATTATTCTATTTGTGGTTTTCATTGTGCATCCATTTATCACTACCCTTGAAAACAGAACAGTGATGGTGATGTAACATTACTGCCAACACTGTTCCACTTAGTAAAGCTCTTGTTAGTCACTGACCTCCAGCTGGATGAAGCTGCCGGGGTTGTAGCGGTAGGCCTTCAGAGGGTCCTGCTGGTTCAGGGGAGTCAGGATGGGGTTGGGCTCGTAGCTGAAGGGCTGAGGGCTCAGACGGTTGAAATTAAATCGCAGGTTATCCAGCAGAAACTCCACAGTGACCTTGGACCCCCACACGGATAAATCCACCATTGGAGAGCGACACAGAATGAGGGAGGAGGAGTTCACCTCGCAGCGCTCCGTGAACTGATGGGACAAGGACAGGTAACAGAGCTGTCATTTTGGTGGAAACACTGAAAGCTCGCTCACATTTCCTCTTCTATGTCGACCTGCTGACCTGTTTGACGGAGCAGAGAGGGTCTCCAGAACAGACCCGGTCAGACACCATCCTTCCCAGGGTTTTCTCCCTCTCCTTCCTCTCCTCTGCACTCCTCCTCTTCCTCCTCCTTCGCTTCTTCCTCTTGTTTTGAGTGATGGTCTCGAAGGGAGCGACGGTCACCACCATCCGAGGCTCCTGCACCACGTCCAGGTTGTGGCCCCTCACATAGATCAACCGACCGCCACTAAACAGAAAAGACACCGTCATAAACCCACAATACTTTGATGTTAAGTCACGAAAACAAGAGGTGAAGGTTCCCAGACTTACTCCAGGAAGCTCTTGGCCGGTGTGGCGTGTGTGATGTTGGGGTTGTGGGTGTAGCGGTAACCATGGAGGTTGAGGTGGCGCTGGCTGCCGCCGTAATGCAGCGTGACTCGATGATCTCCTGTTTTATTGCTGCTGCCCGTCACACATTGAACACTGGAGCTCTGCACCTCTGACACTCTGAGGAGACACACATTCATTAATGATGAGGAAAAGGGGAAGATTCAATGCTGCATGATTTTTATTAGGAGGTTTTTATCTTCTGTGGACTTCGGCTTCATTACTTTTATATTTGGGTCATTTTGTCTCAGTTGACTGAGGTTTGCTTTCCTGTGACTGGCACCAATCGGAGCTTTAAAACTGTAGAGTACGGTGCCAGTCAGATGCATTTTTTATAAGTAAAAAATGATTGAAATTACATTTTCTGCATTTATGGCCAATATTAGGACAATCACTGAGCCGGTATGACGGTCAAATGACTCCAAAATTGTCCCAACTTGGAGAGTTACTGGGATAAAAGAAAAGTCAGACTCCAGGGTGTCCCAAAAAATGTGACATCATTTCGCAGGCCAATAATTTTGGTAATTCTTGTTGAAATAACCTCAAATTTTCACAGAATGCATAGAAACAGATCGAGATTTTATATTTAATGTTTTATTTTTTTAAATGTTTTCAGGTTGAGCCATGCCCCTCACTCCCAAAGAGAAGTCATTTTGCGTCTAGAATATGCTCGCACACAGTCACCCAAGACTGTGCAGCGTGCCTTCAATGCAAAATTTGGATAAACTTCACCAACTGGCAAACAAATTTGGACTTGGTATCAAAAATTTGAAGAGGACGGCTGCTTATGCAGGGCTAAAGGATCTGGTAGACCATCATCAATATCAGCATACTCCAAGATGCAAAATGGCTTCTTTTTGGGAGTGAACGGCATGGCTCAACCTGAAAACAGAACAAAAATAAAACATTAAATGAAAAAAAAAACTTGATCTGTTTCTATACATTCTGTGAAAATTAGAGGATATTTCAACATGAATTGCCAAAGTTATTGGCCAGCAAAATGATGTCAAATTTTTTTTGGACACTCTGTATTTTACAAAAGTTGTGCTATATGGCTGATATATACACACGACCAGTCAAAAGTTTGGACACTCCTTCTCATTCAGTGGTTGTATTTAATTGTTTTATACATTGTAGATTAATGCTGAAGACATCAAAGCTATAATAGAATACATATAGAATTATGTTGTAAAAAAGTGTTAACCTTCAGTATTAATCTATAATGTAGAAAATAGTACAAATTTTATATGTGTGTGTGTGTGTATATATATATATATATATATATATATATATATATATATCCTGCTACTTTTTAAATTCTTTATCAACATCTGTTTTTAATTCATTATAACCTGGTTAGCAAGAGATAGTCACACAGCAACATTGAAACAGATTGGCATGAAGAAAATGATGCAAAAATCAACATGACCTCGAAAATTTTGACTTTTCACTATTGCAATAAAAAGTTTTACATGTTTTACTAACATACAAATGCACAGAAAAACCCAGATAAATATTGTGTGGTCAGGTGTCAACTTTTCTTCAACATTTGGTCAATGGAGGTGGAATGATTTACTTCTTTAGCACTGGTACCAGAGCAATGCCAGTCTCAATTTTTTTTTTTTTTTACATGTACAATGTTTTGGAATGTCAAAAAGCTTCTTGATCTTTTTCCCTCTTTCCCCCCTTTAGTCTAACCTTTAAAATACCAAATGAAGAAGTCTTTGTGTTGAGTAAGAGAGAATTAGTGGAAACAGCAGCTCCTAAACTAAAGCTAACTTAGCATTAGCTACAGGATGAATCCATCATTTAACCAATCTAAACCTGACCGTCTCTGTCTGTACGTGCTGCTGTGTTCATCTCACATGTTGCAGGGAACTCCTCCTACAGTCACAGAGAGGTCAGACGGCCGACCCGTCAGCAGGTTTCGGCCGGTGATGGTCAGAGTTGTTCCTCCAGCTTTGGGGCCTCTTTCAGGCGACACCCCCATCACAAATGGGTCCTGAGAGGAAGGACAGGATGGAAGATTACAGCTGAATTTACTTCTTCTTTTAAATGTGCAGTACTGTGTGAAGGTTTTAGGTGCTTCAAATTCTAAGGGAGATGTCTAATTGTCTGAAATTCATTCAGCAGGAAGTCAATCTTCAACCACAAAATCAAAGTAACTGATTAATGAACACATATTTTTGCACAATGCTGTACATCTACTGTTTTTACAATCTAACACCTGAAAGAAAATGTTAAAGAAAAACTTTTGGATGACATTGGGATGTTAACAATCGAGATGTTTCAGGTCATTTTGCAGCTATTTCAAATACCCTGGTATATGGAAGAGTGAGTGGAGTGAATTAATAATGTGGCACTAACATTCAATGCAGGGCTAAAAAGCTTATTTGCTTAACTCATTTGTCAAAATGCAGAAGATTTCAAGGGAAACATTAACAGACTGGTTGTCAAGTCTCAACATTTATTTGTTTTCAAACCCTTCCTTGTTAAAAACTTCAGTTTGCACCTGTTACGTTAAAACAGATTAGATTAGATGTCTATTTCAGGGTGTAAAGTCAACCTTTGTATAAGATTAACAAATATTCGTGTTAGCTTCCTGAAGAATGGAACAAGTTACATAAGCTATTTTTCTCTCCATCACTTTTCAGTCAAAAAATGTCCACTCTTTCGTTAGCAACTGCAGAGACGGAAAAAAAGAAACATGGCCAAATACTTTCAAACTTCTCCAGTATTTTCTCAGAATTTTCTTGTGAATTCAGTGCTTTGGGGTTTTGAAATTTTGATGTGGAAGAAAGAATGCTTCTAAAGACATCTGTAATTCTGTGAATTCAATCAATTAAAGAGAATTTAAATCATCTCAATTGAAGATTAGTGATTAAAAAGTTAGAATAAAACATCAAATTTCTTAAGTTATTACACTATTGTGCATGTTTTTAATGTTTACATCTACTTTGGTGCTGCAACATCACAACTTTCACAGAGAATATGATTTGGGTGACTTTTAAACATTATAATGTGCAGTTTTCACTCACAAGTTGGTCTATATTCAGTAAGTTTTCAAATTGTAAGGGTGGTGCAGAGGGAGAGATACCATGAAAAAAATGAATGAAATCCAGAATAATCTACTGCTGTCAACTTTAATCCTAAGTACCTGGTAGCTGAATGTCTGGCTGGACAAACCAAACTCTCCTCCGCTGACTTTCACAGACACTTGGCCTGTCTTCTCTCCTCCACTGGCTTTGGTCCTGCACACGATCCTGGAAGACAAACATGCATTAAAGAAAGCCTTGCATGCACCTTGGCAATGTCTAATTAAGCTCAAACAGCAGTAGTTGGTCTGTACCTGGAGGAGACCTCGTACATGCTGGGAAGAACCGTGCAGGGAACCCCAGCTACCAGCACAGACTGGAGGATGTCCTCAGCCTTCTGGCCCAGATTAGAGCCTGAGATGGTCACCATGGTTCCTCCTTCCAACAGGCCGGAGAGAGGCTCAATCTGGAAGAAACCAGGAAAGGCTTCAATTGAAAAGAAACTTTCTTGATGGCCCGATATAAAACAACATTGCGTTCACCAGAGACAATTATTATCTTTAATTACGACTTCTGTATGACATAATTGGGCCATTTCATGAAAAATGAATCCACCTGACCTATTCACAAACAGCTGATGTTTTTGTGCAGTAACTTTAGTTTACATATAGTGAAGAAATATAAAATTTTACCCTCACACTACCAATGTGTGTTCACTGTCCATTAAACTGAACCTTCTTCTTAAAAAACAGTCCCAGTTTTCAGCTGGATTTAAAATTTCCGTAATTACAAAGCTTTAAAAACAAACATAAACACAAAAAACAACAACAAAAATAATAACATTTTGCAGTAATACAAGATGAAACCCTTCAAATCAAGTTAAGTTCTAAATTCAGCTGAAAAAGAGAGAAACTAAGTTCCTCACAGCTTTAAAATCTGCGTACAGCACTATGAATCCAGTGTTAATACATCTAATATCCTATACGAAATAACAACAAATTATTAAAGGTCGTTGGCAGAAACTTTAGAATTTCTGTCATTTTTTTCTGTCCATTTTAAGTCACTGTGACTTCATAAGTACAGGATATTATCACCATCAGATGTTAAAAACACACCTGAGCTTGGTTAAAAACTGCAACCAAATGAATTTCATATCTACTCCAGTTGTTGCAAATTAAAGTTTATTGATTAAGTTTCAAAGATCATTACTTACTGAGTGTATGACGGGGGCTGGACATGTCTGCTGTACGGGTTCACTGCAGGAGTCTGAATACAAGCAGCTGGCCTGAGGACCTCCACACCAAACACAACCGTACTTCTGGTCGGCCGTGTGGCAGCGGCTGCAGTCGGATCGACCCACAGAGCAGTTGTACAGAGTCACTGAGGACACAAGACGCAGGAATGTTCATGGTGTATGCTGTGGTCAGGCTGATGTCGAACTTGCAAAAATACTCTCTTAAAATTTTACCACTATGTTGACTAGAAAAGAATAGAATTCCTTTATTGTGATTGCACAGTATAAAACACATCCACACAATCAGACATGTTTAAAGCACAGCAGTAAATGTGGAAGCATAAAACAGAAAAATCTCAAAGAAGAATCCTATATACAAGTGTGTCTATGAAAACTTTTAAAGGTAGCATATTTGATGCATTAAAAAACATAAAAACACTGGTGTAACTGACATTGCACATCTATATACTGCAAATTGTTCAACATATCAGAAAAAAATATGACCTAAAGAAGTGCAAAAAACTTCATGCAAGGTGTGGTGAGAGCAAACAACAGAGAATAATAAAACCAAGCAAAGTGCAATCTAAAATGATAATGTGACCTCACCGTAGAGATCAGGAGAACTATCCACATGGAAGGTGTCCCTCCTCTTCACATAGACCATGGCGTTATATTCCTCCACTAGAGCTGAGTATGAGTACTGGACAGACACAAAAAAACAACAAAATATTTCTTATTGTCGCCTACATCTGCTAGATCTACATTCACCAACACTGGTTAAACCCAGAGCCAATATCAACACAAAACTGAAAACATAGAGGCTTCATCAAAGTCAGGTTGAAGATGTGGATTAATTATCTGACAGAAATTCTGAAGCTCTGGAGTTGCACTTCGTCATGTTTAAAATATGAAAGCTGGACCAAATTACCTGCATTTGTAAATTATTGACTGACATTAGCTGCACAGCTGCATTTTTCTTCCACTTGCATTCTGATTTACATCGCAGATCGACCATCGTCTGATTTGCCATTTGCAGCAGCTGATTCATTCACTCCTCGCTGCTCTGCTGTGCCCTGCGCTTCGACTCACAGGTGGTTCTATCGTTATCGTCCAGCCTTTAAGATTTACTGCAGTTTGGAGTTTTATTTTAGGTTCACGTTCATGTTTTGGGTAACCTTTAATATAAGTCACCTTTGGTTTGGAGATTGGAGAAATGTCAGTAAATGCAATGACAGTCAGCAATAAACCCACCACTACTCCCTGATTTCTACCTCATTTTTTATGATATTGCGATTTTTTTGGCAAGTTTTCTATTGTTTTCTAAAGCATTGTTCTTTTTATAACGTCTTATTGTTACTGCACAGCCTTGAGAACACTCACTTTGCACTTCACTGCACATACTGTATGAGCATGTGACAAATAAAACTCTTGAATCTTGCTGCTAGCTGCACACCTACTGACCACTGACATCCCAACCATTGTGTACCGTCCTTCTCTTGATGTGTCACAGCATCCTCTCCATTGGCTACACTTGTGTTTTTGGTGCCAAAAAGTGTGGTGAAAATGTGTAAAGTTAGTCTGAAACTCTGTATGATTTCATTTGACATGTTGTTGGCAACAAGTCATGGAATCAGCTGCAATTTTCCTTCCCAGTTTGAGCATTCAGGTGGTTAATTACCCCTGAAGTCACCTTTTCAGTGACAGAACATGTTACTTGTTGAGTATGACCCCTTTTATAAGAACAACAAACCTTGTGTAGTTGACAAGTGATGTCAAAGTTTGATGGATTGATATCATCAGTCTCCACGTAGGCGTCCACCACCACCGTCTGGCCTTCAATCACCAACACACACTCGTAGTCCAGCTCTGCGTCCTGAAAACACACCAAGACTCCGGTTTGGTAAAGGGGTCAAACTCCTTCCTGTTGTGGTCTGAGCCTCAGAGTGTGTTTTTACCTGATATAAGTGCAGGTTGCGAGCCAGTAAAGTGATCTTCCTCTCCACCCTGACAGGCAGCAGCGATGAACCCTGGACCTTCTCCACACAGGGACAAGCTGAGGAGCCCCAGCTGACGTAGGAGCCTTCGTCTCCCTGATGTTCAGTACAATAATATTAACACACAAGTCCTCTCTTCTTCGCACTCTGCTTATGTCTACATTCATACACACACAGTACGTCCTCACGAACCAGAGAGGTGGACCAAAATCAACCATTTACTAACCATTTTTTCAATATGATTACACAAATTTCATTAGTTGCTTCAATATTCCCCTTTTATATGATATAGGTTATATTTAAGTGCCTTGTACTTAACCTCTTTCTTACATGGTTTCTATTTTGAACCCTCCAAATGGTACAAAGTTTATCCCGAAATAGAAAGAGTGTATAAAACACTTGGATAACAGCACCACCTATAGGATGCTTGATAAATAAACACTCCAGACATCATCTCCTGTTTGCACAAGTAACTTTGCACAATGCCAAAGAACGACCAGCAGAGACAGAATCAAAGGACGGAAGAAAAGCAGAAAGCAGGAAATATGAGGATAAATACCTGGAGTATGACTTCATTTAGACCTTGGACTGGCGGGGATTCTCAACCACTACTAGCAGCTGCCATATTGTCACAAAATCTGGTGGTTTTCCAGAGGAAGTGAGGCCATATCATTCAGTTAATAAAACTAATTCTCTGTAAGTTGCCAAATATTCCCATGAAAAATGATTCACTTCACTTGAAACCTTTGACCAATAAGCAATGTTGAACTAGTGGGTTGTCATCGGGCGTCATCTCAGTGGACGTGCATGCAGCTTTTTGAGGGTTTTCTTGAGAATCGGGTTATGTCTCATACAGAGAAGTGCAACAGGAGTAATTTAACAGGAATGCCAGCTGTACTGGAGCAGTCACTGAATGATGTCGCAGCTGACAAGGGAACCAAACTCAGAATTTTGCTTTCGGTGTCTCAGTTGAGTGAAACGGCACTGAAACATCTCCCATTCTCAACTCAACTGTGCAACACAACAACAATCTTAATCCACCATGAGCCATGCACTGCACCCCTCCCGTGTGCTGATTGTACAGGTACAGTGGCTTTGACACTTGACGATAATTTGCATCTTTACCTCAGCCCTACTCACCCTCCTCACCTTCAATCAAGCTTAACAGTTAGCTATTAGGCTTTTTACATTGTGCTATCAAAAAATTTACATTGGAATGCCTTACTTTATTAAACACACTATGCTCTTGTTGGCTTACCTGCAGGTCACATGTATTTTCAAGCTGATAAATGTCTCAATTAACACTTTTTGAAGACACGGTTCCTTACAAGCACCTTATACAAACTGAATCGATGGTTGTTAACGTTCAAAAGACGCACATTAGCCAGTATTAAATATTAATACTGATACGGACCTAAAAAATCCTGGTTGAGCTATAATAAAAACATCTGGGACAAAGCTACGACACTGTTTCACTTTCATCCACTAACATTCACAGAAACATTCAGTTTCAAAGTGTGTTTCTAAAGAGTTAAAGAGCTGCTGAGACGTAAAAAGATCATAAAACAAAACAAAAAACAGCGCTGAGAGTCAAGCGGCTGTTTTTCGGTCAGTTCAAACAATGAAAGATAACAAAAAGAACAGAGGAGTTGGACAGCATGGAAAGAGGGGCAGACGGGGAAGCTGGTTTGCTGCTACAGCAGGAGTTCAGTCAGGAGCTGGGAGCATCAGCATTCTTGATAAGAAGAAGAAGAAGAAGAAGCAGAAGAAGAAGGAGGAGGAGGAGGAGGAGGAGGAGGAAAACGGAGGCGTCTGAACTCACCGGGAGGAAGGCATCAGCTGAATCATACTGGTAGTCCAGCTCTGAGTCGGTATCCAGCAGATGGGGGTAGGACGGGGGGGCGTGGTCGACCTCACCGTCACCTGAGAGCACGGTAGTGGCTGAAAACGTAGCCGTTTCGTTTTCTGACTGGACGGGACCCTCAGCGGGGACGTCGGCTTCTTTCGGCCAGAGGATCACCTCGGGGTCGGCGTCCGGGCTTCCTGCCTCGGTTTGGGAGTCTTGAGGGGGCAGCAGCGTCGGAGTCACATCCGAGTGAAGGTGGGGCTCGGAGTCGACCGGTTCGCCCACAGGGAAGGGTGTGGGCAGGGGGAAGCCAGAGGAGCCGAGGCTGGGGGGCTCGGCCAGACTCACCACCCCCTCTGCTTCCTGGGAGACGTTGGGTGTCGACTCTCTCAGCACCTCTGGAGGTGAAGAGTCCGGGATCATCAGAGGCATCACGGTGTCCTGATCTCCGCTCAGACCGTCTGCCACGGTGACGGGCATCAACTCTGCCGCCCCCATGGCGACACTGGTTGTAACCGTAGCATCTCCGGAGTGACTTTGGATGACGACGACGAGCTCGCCTGTTTCTGTCTCTTCTTCCTTCCCGGTGACGGACTCTGGAGGTGGAGGGGTGGTGGGTGCTGCGGTGCTGGGCGGCAGGGTGCTGGGCGGGGTGGTCGGCTCGGGTCTGGTGGAGGTTATGAGTGGAGTGGTGGGTGCTGGAGGGGTGGTGGGCTCCTGGGTGGCTGCTATAGTGACAGGGGCCGCAGTGGTAGTCGTAGTGGCAATAGTTGTTGTGGTGGTGGTGGGAGGAGGAGTTGTGGTGGTTGTCGTGGTGATGGTTGTCGGGGCAGCCGTTGTGGTAGCGGCTGCCGTGATGACTTTAATGGTTTTGGCGGTGGGAGGAGGTGAGGTGGGGAGTTTAAACTGGGGGGAGGGAGGAGGAGGGAGGAAGACATGAGAGGGTGAGACAGAAATCATAAAAAAAAACTTAAAGGAAAATGGGAAAACAACCAAACTCAAATGTGATGTTAAACACGTGAGTTGCTGTTATTGTTTCTTATGACGCATGACTTTTGTTACAAATAATGCAGATGTTTACACAACAAAACACTAAACGGGAAGCCTGACCTTTAGCTAGTTACCGTTCTTATGAATCAAATATACTCCTGTCGAGTTAACAATTTTGGTTTTAAAAAAGCACATTCAAGAGCTTTTATTTTGATAAAAGTACAATAACTGAACCAGTTAATGGTGTTTTGTGGATTTAATTTAAGATGTGTTACTGCACTGTGCTTCAGCTCAGTTCAGTTTTTATTAACCAAAAATCCTCTTGTTGAGCAACAACTTTAGTTTTAAACAAACATATTCAACAGCTTTTATTTTGAAATAATGCACACTAATTAAACCAATTTATGGTGGTTTTTGTAGATTTAATTTTAATCAACCTAAAATACTCGTGTCAAGTTAACAATTTTGATTTTAAACATCCACATTCAAGAGCTTTTATTTTGGAAAAAGTACAATAACTGTTAATGGTGGATTTTATTTTAAATGTGTTACTGTATTGTGCTTCAGTTCAGTTGTTATCAATCAAAAATACTCCTGTCTAGTCAACAATTTTGGTTTTAAATAACACATTGAAGAGTTCTTATTCTGAAATAATACACAAGAACTGAACCAATAACTGTGATTTTCTGTGGCTTTAATATTAGAAGTGTGACAGTTCTGCGCTACTTTTCAATTTAGTTTATTGTAACAACACAAGGGAACAAAATTTGTACCAAGGTCCAGCAGTGTACAGAATATCAATTTGTGGTAAAATATCAATTAGATCTAGGATAACCTAAAAACACATAACAAACGGCTAAAAAAAAGATATTATTGATGTCCTACTTCTTGAAAAGTGCTTCAACATTTATAGAACACAAGTGGTGACTGACTAAATGTTGCATTTTAACACCTTAGTGACTGCTGTACCTGCTCTTGAACACATTCCCTATCTAGACCGCTGGGACTTACATGCTGGTTGTAGATGATCACGCCTTCGTCACAGGTGGGTTTGTGGGTACACGAGTGCTGGTGGACGCACCAGTTGCAGCCCCATCGGCTCAAAACACAACCACGGCAGCTTCACGAAAACACAACAGGAGACAAAACGTTAGAGGCAGAGAGTAATTGTGCCCGTTTGAAATGAGTCGGGGTTTGGAGAAGTGGCAGAAGTAGTGTGGACTTTTTATCTAGAGGTGGAAAGGGAGAAAGGATGGTACAAAGGAAGAGATACAGCTATTGCAGAGCTTGGACCACACACAATAATCCAATTGCCGCCAGTTTGCCTGCAGTGGTAAGAAAGGTCAGGCGGTCTAATTCAGTTTCTTAGCAGAGTGGCGGGATGAGAAGGAACAGAGAGGAAACACATCAGCAGGAAACAACACACAGTCGGTTCAACATGTTCTTCCAGGGATCATTATTATTATTCATTTCTAAAAAAAAGCAGCTTTGTCTCTTCACCTGATATTATTTGGATGTTATTTGAAGCGTATTCTGAGAACAGTTCACTGTATACAATCCTCTGGGAGGATCAAATCGCTCTGCTTTTAGTTGTTTGGGAACATGAAATAGGACTTGAACGCAAGTGAAAAACCTAATATCTGAACCTGCAACATTTTTTATAACGCATGTTTTTAAATTCTCTGTACTTCTAGCCACGGTTTTTCTGTTTTATCAGAGATGCAGGACTTTATACTGCAGTGAAAAATGATCCCGTAGTGAGGGGTTACATGTTTTTCCAATTTTTGTAAAATATAATACAAAAAAATGTAACTTTTTATGATTTATGGCTTTATAACTTTGATGTAATGCACACAACACATTTTTAGTTCTTTATGCTTCTCGTCATGTTTGGCTGTTTCCACAGAGGTGCAAGACTTTATATAGCAGTGAAAATGACAAAAAAATGTATTGTTTTAATGATTTATAGCATAGCAACACTGTTTTACCACTGAATTTCCCCTCTGAGGATTAATAAAGTATCTTTATGTTATCTTTATCTTCAAAGCAGAAACATGTTCACAGTATCCTCTAATTCTAATCACGGTTTTGCTGTTTTAATAAAGGTGCAGGACTTCATATTGCAGTGAAAAATAAACCTGCAGTGAGCAAAAATGTGACATTACCCAAGAAAAAGACTCTTGTGACTGATTATTGTACATATGTGCAGTTAAGACTGTTCACTAAATACTCAAAAGAAACACTGAAATGTTCATGCATGAGATCTAATGTTCTCTATCTTTTAAATGATGGACACTGGTTGGAGTTAAATCCAGGCTCAAGCTGCACAGAAGAGACATGCGATGCACAAACGTTGGGATGGAAAATCAAATCAATCAAACCAAATCAATCAGAGTGAAGGGCAAAAAGTCACGAGCCTGCAGCCTTCATGGACACATGTAATATATACTGTAAGTTAACATCTGGATGAGCTAAAAGGGAGTGTTTAAAGGAGGGGATCACAGGTTTGAAGAAGAAAACAGGAGGTGGAAGAAATGGAGAAACATGTTTGAAGGGTGAATCGATGGAGGACAAAGGATGGCCGAGTAAACGAGATGGAAAAGCAGAGTCTCAGAGACGGAGCAGCACTTGATTATGAGGTCTGCAGCGAGTAGATCAGGGAGGAGACAAGCCGACAGAGCAGAGTTGATAAATCATAGGTGGTAACTCACGGCATGCTGCCAGACAGCTGCTTAACAGCCGTGCAGTCGTAGAAGGTGAAACCCCTCTCTGTGACCGTGACGTCGGCAAAACGAAGAGACAAGGTGACTGTGACAAAATCTGACAAAAGAACACAGAGAGGAGGACAATGTGAGGAAAGAGCTAAAAAAACAACAACAACACATCAGCCCAGGGAAGAGGAAAGAGATCAGTTTCTGGTCAGACGGCCAGAAAACGGAGGCCTGATGAAACCGATGTGCAACCTCCATCCTCATCCTGGAGGCTGCAGACGAAGACACGGCAGCATTAAAAGTTCTGTCAGTGGAAACATTGATGGATGGTTAAAAATGGACACTTTGGGGGGAGTAATTCCACCCTTTGCTTTTGTTTTCTCGTCCAAATAAGTCACCACATTCCCAGATCTTAGTGGTAACCTCTGAGAGCACCAACCAATCCTAAACATTGGAGATGATGGAAAAACTACAAAAAACAAAACTTGCATGAGAAGATAATTTCTCTTTTCCTGCAATTTGTCATGTTAAAAGAACAACAAAGCTAATTTTGGTACGATAAAGGATAATATGTCCTGATGTCTTCTCATTTCTATGTCTTTTACTTCTTTTACACAGTATTTACAGAGCTTTAAGAGTCTAGAGTAGTTTTTATTTAATTAACATCAAATACATTAAAAAAAAGAAAATATCAAATTCAGATTGGCTTTGAGGACTCTTTGGGTTTATAACAAGACCATTTCTCCTCCTTGAAGACATCTTTAGGATATTTGACAGGTCGGTTGTTCAGCATCTTGTCACAGTCTTTCTACTGTTCTCTTGTCTTCATATAATCCCAGACTAACTCCATGATGTTCTGTAGACCATCTGCAGCAGGACTTATTGATATTATTGTAGCAGAAGACAGTTCTTCTTCTCTGGCTGGACTTTTGGGCTTGTTGTCAGTTCAGCTCTGTTCAGTTGTAATGAAGATCGGTTTGGATAACACACACACACACACACACACACACACACACAGAGATAAACATCTAAGAAACAGTGACTCCAACGTATAACGCAATCATTCTGCTGATTGAATTTGATCAATCAGAATCACTGAAGAGGAAAATATTTCTGATCAAAGTGCAGAACTGCAGCCCCAAACCTACAAAGAACTTCCCCTGTGCTGAATTGTTTTCCAGGAATTCAGTGACCAAACTGCTTCAAATGTTTTAAATTGTAAATCTTCACCCATTTCTTGTATTTCTGTGCACAGGTGGGTCTCTTGGATCTCTCTCTCCGCATCAGATTTATGGCCTTTAAGCTGCAAGTTTTCCATGAACACACTTCTCTGTAGATGGTCTATCAAGGTCCCACAGGTTTCTGTTTTGAGCTGATGCTGTTGGATGAAACATGGAAGCGTCTTTCCTCTGTTGCACTCAGTTTTACTGTTTCTTTGTGCTTGTTCAGATAAGATCAGCACATCTGGAAACATCTGTCTTGCAAGATGACACCTTGTGTCGAGTTCCTATGATCCCTATTCCCATTGAGAAAGAAGCTTAGATCACATCTTAAGCAAACTCACCTTTTATCCCAGGTCCTCCATCATCAGTTTCAGTTTCCTACATACTTGTTTCGCTTTGTGATTTTGGTTTAGACTACATGTTATCTTGTCGTTCATTGGAATCTGATTAGTCTAACACTGTGAAATACACGTTCTGAAATTTCTGGTTTGTTGCTTTGGTACTTCAACAAATCTCAATCTAGAATATTTCACTTTTTGTTAAATTAATGCCTAATAAAGCAACCCAAAGATGTTTTTCACCTCTAATTTTTCATTTTCATTACGGGCAAATGAGAATCTGGACCTTGTCTTAAGAGGTGAAAATTACCAGTTGTCAGTTTGGTGACCTAAATTATTCCCAAATTAAAAATTTCTTGTCACTTTTACTGATTTGGTGGATCACAGTTACAGTTCTGGCACGGATTCTGCCTGACATTTTAAATCCAGCCTTTTGCACTTCAGTACAAACACGTCCTAACAGTCATTAATTGTAAGGAAAACAACTCTCCAACTACTTACTTATCTGTAACAAAGCTCTCATACCTCAAGGATTCCACAACCTTTCAGTGAACTTTCAACCCTGTGCTGACTCCCTTGTATGAAACAAAAATTAATGATTCAGATGTTGAAGTTTAGTCAGTTTTATACAGAGGATTTGCAGTTTAAGATCTGTTTGGTCGTGTACTGAATTCCAGTCCAATGCAGAAGCTTTGTCAAACAGAAAGCTGTCTTTTATTAGGTGATCATTGGCTCTAACCCTCTTTTAGTAAAGGTAAGCCTCTAGAGCTAAAGTCTTAAATACAGTCTGCGTGTCCATATCTCAGTAACCCCCCATGGGCTGATTCCTGCTGAGTCCTGCACCCTGAGAACTACAACAAACTGCAGTTTTCAGGAATCCTGGCCTGGGAACCACAATCTATGTGTGTGAGAAAGAGATACACAAAAACAATGTAAATGTTTGGGCGACTGTGACCTTCGCTTTTTATTTACAGGCCCCTCGTTGACTCTCAAGCTGCTCTCATTGCACTGTAACAGCAACCAAACCAGGACAACCAAAATCTGCCGTCCAAGCATAGAATCACCGGGGAGATCGACGCTTTAAGAATAGAGATTACTCCCCGCTGTGTAAGCTGGCTTAGAAAAATGGATTGGGTTAGCCTAGATTTACTGACAAAAAAAGACCGAAGTGAATACATGTTCAGCATGTCTGGTCAAGCAAACACAAACATACTGTGTATCCAAAAACAGACACACACTAAGATTAATCCCGTGACAGGGAGCAGTCAAGTCCTCCAGGCACGAAGTTGAAAAGTTCAAAGCAGTAATTAATCTCCAGGTGCGTGAGTTTTGGTCAGATCTGGGGTTTGAAAGACACTCACCCTGTCCTGGAGGCACCATGGGAACTCGGCTGGTGTCGGGAGAATGACAGGTGACTCCAGTTTCAGTGACGGCGGCCGGACTGTGGCTGTCCTCGAAGAAGCAGGAGTAGGATTCACCTTTTTCTAACACCGGAAGTCCTGGGATGGACAGAGAAACCTGGGGAAAGATGATGAAAGTGAAAATTAAGATGGGGAAAAATGAAATTCATGGTGAATGTTCTTTTAAATCACTTCTTAAAACCCTTTTATAGGTTTTCTTTTATGTGAAGTCATCTATTTGTATTGCATATTTTTATCGTGTAATTCATGTTTTGGACTATATTTTATTGTTCATTTTGTTTTCCCCTTTATTTATTTATTATTACTATTATAGTTTTTAGCTTTGCGCTTGTGGTTTTACCCTGTATTTTGTGTTATTTCAGTTTGTTCTTCTCCTTCCTCCTCTATTTTGTAATTCTTCTTGATTGATTTTCTTCTCCTCCCTCAATCATCATCATCTTCTCCTTTTTCCTCTTCATCTATTTTCTTCCTCCTCCTTTATTTTGTTCTTCTTCGATTTTCTTCTTCCTCCTTCACTCTTTTCTTCTTCTTCCTCCTCCTCCTCTATGTTCTGATTTCCTTCTCCTTCCTTCTCTTTCTTCTTCTTCCATTATTGAAACATCATTTTGACAACCCCCACCAGCAGCAGCAGAGCAACTGAGCGCCTACAAACATTGTACAAAAACAAAATGACAGAACCAACTCCCAGAGTTGTGGGACAGAAACGTCGGCCTCATTAAGTCCACACCTGTGCTGCTGCAGAGGACATCAGAGGTCACGATGACAGCGAGACACACAAATCTGATGCGCTCACTTGTAAATGTCAATGTGCAAAAATTAGATTTGAAAACTAAATTGCATTTTCCTTCCAGAGGAACATGAATCACAGTGACAAAGCAGCTCTTTGAGTTATTGTATTTTGTACTTTCTGGCTCCATCTGCTGTATGTTTCTCAGCCATGTGATGTTTCTGTGCCGCACTTCAAAGATATCATCTGTCAGTCAAACAGGACGTCCTCTACAGTGATGTCTTTCCTTGGATTTTCTCTTGATAAAGTGCCTCTGCTCTGCAACGGTGACTATTTGTGTTCATTTTAACTATATTCTGGAGGAACGGTGCCACAAAGCTCAGACAGAAACTTACTTTCACGTATTAAAAGTTGACATTGTTAACTTATTTCCTGATTTGAATCAGCACAGAGTCATTTTTATTGTTTGACATTTTTACAGATGCAACGTGCTGCTTCTATGCTGTATGCTTGCAGCAACATGAACAGACAGCATATCCTCATAATCCAATAGAAGCAGTATTACATTAAACAGCGTATAGAACAGTAGCTTACAGATACAGATAAAGCGTACATACTGAAAATGGCCTATTTCCCCTTGCAGCAAATCAAAATGAATAAAACTAAATCATATATACAAAGAGCAGCTACTGATGTGCACAAACATCACCCACAGCGACAGACTTTGACTTGAGTTCACATAAGTTGAATTAGTTGATTAAAAACAGATGCATTTCTTTGCTTTTTTTTTTTTTTTTTAACTGATTTGACTATATTTACATTATTTAGCGACTTATTTCGTGACTCATGCTTCCCGATTCGTTACACTAAACATTTCTGGATAGATTCACATCATTTTTCTCAAAGAACGTCTCGAGGCAACATGTGAAATAGGACGAGGGTGATTTAGAAAATAGAGCACAAACGATGGCTTGAACTAACAATTCTCTTTTCTATGTATTAATCAGCCAGTTATTTTTTAATTCAATTACATGGTCCAGAAAATATAAGAAAGCAGAAACCCTGTCATGAAAGCTTGAGCTGATGCCATCGTATGCGGTTGCCTCGGTCCATTTACAACTTCAAAGATTGATTCAGTTCATTTCTGTTCTCATCAGAAAACAACAGCAGCAAATGCTAAATACTGAGAAACTGGAACTGGAAATATTTGGCATTTGTACCTGAAAAACCTCCTAAAGAGCTCATTATAGAAATAGTCGCTTGTCTTTCTGTACATCAACCAACAGATTAATCGACTGTCTCACATAGTTTAAATGTAATTTGAAGGCTTTAATATGAAACTAATCTGTAGATTCTCAGTCATCCAGCGAATGGATGACTGAGAATGGAACGTCTTTGAGATTCTCGAAGACATTTCACCTTTCTCATCATCAAGAACCTGAGAGAAAAGTCCAGTTAACTTCTAGTGACACTCATACAATACGAAAATAGCTCAGTGCTCAGTATGAACACATTTACAGAACAGATCATTTCCAGGCGCTGTGACCTCATCCATGACACCACCATTTAGCCATATGCAATAAAAACACCTGACATTTAGCTAGTTAATGTTACAGAGTATTTACACTCACAGTCCAAGTCATTAGATACACCTGTTCTGTATCTCAGTGCATCAGACTGGTAGACGTGGTCAAGACAACCTGCTGAAGTTCAAACATGGACCCATCCTTTCTTGTATCAACGGTTCAGGCAGCTGCTGGTCTAATGGTGTGGTGGATATTTCCTTGATACATTTTTGGCCCCTTAGTACCAACTGAGCATCATCTAAACTCCACAGTCTAACTGAGTATAGTTGTTAACCATGTCCATCCCTTTATGACCGCAGTGGACCATCTTCTGATGAAACCTCCAGCAGGATAAAGCTCCATGTCACAAAGCTCAAATCATCTCAAACTGGTTTCTGAAACATGACAATGATTTAACTGTACTCCAATGGCCTCCACAGTCACTAGATCTCAATCCAATAGAGGTATTTTGGGATGTTGTGGAACAAAAGACTCGCATCATGGACCACAATCTCTCAGGAATGTTTCCAGCACCTTGTTGAATCTATACCATGAAGAATTAAGGCAGTTCTGAACGCAAACGATAGTCTAACCTGGTGCTAGCAAACTGTACCTAATAAAGTGAAGGTGAGGGAATATTCCCAAATAAATACAGGCTTGATTCAGGTCTAATTTACAGCAACAAAGTTATTTGGACGTATTCAAGCACAAGTCGTCCTGGAGTCATCCTATGAAGAAACACAGTGTGTGTATTGTGTATATATTTTCTGTTTCTATCTTCCAGACAGATTACAGAGAGAATGTTTTTCTATAACACCAGAACATGACAGGACAGGGCCGTGATCGCCATCTTCCCATGACACTGAAAATCACACATCAGCACAAACACATCACCCCCATCCTCAGGAACAGTAAAGCTCTGAGCTCAGCCGATAAGGGATCCGGGATGAGTTTCAGCGAGTCGATGTGTTGCCCTGAGCTTTGGGGTGTTTTGGTATGTGAGGAGACTATGACTCCATTCTGCAAGCTTGTAGGTGCTTGAGGTGGATGATTATCTGAACTTATTCAAAAGAAAGCAAAGGAAAAAAAGGTGCGTTTCTGTCAACCGGCTCTGTAAAGAAAGATTATCGCCCTCCTCCCTCAAATCCTTTGCCTGTACTTGAGTTTTGTTTTGCCTCTTCACTCGCTGACTTAATGAATTACAGACTCACCATCCTGCTCTCCTCCCTGCTGACGTTGGAGGGGCTGAGGCCCTGGACGGTCAAACACTGCTGCTCCATGTCGAAGCTCCACAGCCACTGACCAGGCTGGCTCCCACGACTGCACTGTGACTTCAGCACACACCTGCAGGGGAAACACAGACATTACGGATACTATAATCACCATTTTTTAAAAGGAAGTTCACCAACAAGTTAAACCCTGAAAATGATCTTCAATGTATACGAGTGGTCCCGACGAGTGTAATTCCACTCCAGCGACAAAAACCTGAGTGCATGTTGTAAAAAAAGAAATAAAATTTCAAGTTAATCAGGAACACTGGAAGGAATAGAAGAAGTAATCATGGAGAAAAAAAAGGTATGAAAACATCTAAGAAAAGAGGTGGAGGCCAGCTGGTGAGGCAGAGCAGAGGGGAAAGGAGAGGACAGAGGAGGAGACACAGATGGGACATAGTCTGTGTTTTTCTTTCATCAGACTCAAACAAAATCCCATCAGCTTTAAACGTGACTTTGCAGAAACACATCAAAAGCTAAAAAGGGTGCCAGCAGGATTCCCCCCCCCCAGTCAGATCTGCGCGAATCCTAATGAAAACATTTCACAGTTTCATGTTCAGGTCATTTATAATGGATTTTGCTCATAACAAGTCTTGTTAGTGCCCTTGAAAAATAAAAAAAAATACAATTTTTAAGCAAAACAAGCACATTTTGTTTGTTTTAACACATACAAACGGCTGCTGCTTCGGCTTTACTCCGTCTTAAATGACCAGTAAGCTCATGTTAACTTAGCTTTTCAAACTTTCCAAATCTTTTCTATTTGTGTTGTAGTGAATTATCATTCAGTTGTGGCTGCTGCTCAGGAAAACTGTGGTTAAAAAATACACTAAAATTGTTATTGTTTTCCAGCAAAAAACTAAATTGACTCATCAAAAGTGACTGGAGGTGTTGCTGTGGTGTTAAACCGACAGACCGCTAAATGCATCTCACATTTGAAGCAGGAATTTGTTGTTTTTGAGTTGAAATGACAGTTAAATGCTCAATCTTAAAAGTGAAATTTATTAGCAAGTGAAGTCAACTTAGCATTATTTATATAGCAAAATTAAAACCAGTGACTTGAGTTGACTTGACTAGTCTTAAAAGACCAAAAACTGGACCAACACTCTCGCTTTATAGTCATTGTGGTGACTAATATTCCTGTAATGTTAAAACTTACAGAATTATTAGACTATAAGCCATTTTACAGCCAAACATCCATACCAAATATACCTACATAAATACATTCATACGGATTCTCACACATAATAAAGAAATAAACAGAAAGAATGTTAGCCCTATGCTTAGTATTTAGCATGTAAGTGTCTGGTACTCAGGAAAATCTATTTGGATTGGCTTTAACAGCAGCAATGTAAGTTAATAATAGTTAAATCTGGTTAGTAACGTTAAGCAGCTTTAACTGTGCGAGTACGTTTTAGATTACTTTCTATGGGTAGGCAATCATTTCTTCTATACGTTTCATTTGAAGGGGGGTTGGGAGATTTTGCTCATAAACAATAAACATAAACATATATTTAAATCAGACTAATACAAAATTGAAAATTAAAGAACAAATAAGCGCTGCAACTTGTGAGTTTCGGTATTAATAAAATGCAAATATAAAGACAGACAGAAAACTAATTTACTTGTTGATATGATGGCGTGTTATTCATTCTTCATACTTGAATCGTCTCCAGATTGAAATAATTTCTTTTACAGTGACATCTGGACAAAGCCATTCATGCATTAATTTTCTCACATCTCGATTACTCAGTTATTGACTGTATTTATTGCATTGCTCATTCTATTCTCATTTACCATTTATTTATTTATGCATTTACATATTAATTACCATTACTGTTACTAATATTCCAGCCTTGTCTTTATGGTTTTACACTTTATTTTCTTTTATTCCACTTGTCCTTCTTCCATAGTTGGATGCAGCACTTTTGATTCCATCAATATTTTATCAGGTGTTGTTGTATTGATGTATTCTGTAAATGTTTTAGTATGTTTAAGTCTATTTTTACATTTCTGCCTCTTTCTGTTTGCACTGACCGGCCTTCTGTTGTTCAATCCTCAGCTTCCTTCTCTTCTTTTCGTCCCGTCTATAAAGACCTTTGTACACCCACTTTGTAAACTCTCGTATGATTAATGTGCTACCGTCAGTGCATGCTTTTGCTAGACAAGAACACCTCTGTAAGTGTTTGCCTCACCTTCCCTCCAGGACACACCAGCCACAGTAGGGGTCGTGGGCCAGCAGACAGGAGTGACAGTCGGTGTGCTGCTGGCATTCAGCCACCGGCCTCTTCTGCAGCTGGAACCGGGACAGCGACAATCATGTTCAGTCGTGCAAACCACCCACACTGAGCTTCTAAAAATCTGATTAAAACAGGAATAGCTGGCCCACATTTCACAGCACAACAATGCAAATTGAAAATATGGTCATTAGAATAATCCCAACTACATGCTGCCTTCACGGAAGAGGGAGAATTGGGGCAGAAACAGGAGAGTCAGAATGATTTGTCTTTATTTACTGCTGCAGCACATGGAAGCCTGCTGTGTGTTGTGTCTGTGTGTGTTTTATACATACCATGTTTCTGGTCATGATGAAGAGATGCTCCTCTTTCTGGTCCAGGATCAGGTCTGAGCTGATGGCTGTGTTCATCTGTACAGGGATCACAGAGTACTCCTCCACCTCGCCGTTTGGACCCAAGAACACCTGAAGAAATACAAATATACACATTCTGAAATAGGCACACAGAGCTGTAACTGAACATGGGCTTCCACCAGCTAGTCAAGTTGCATTTTACACCCATGTCTGTCCAGATTTGTATCATTTATGTAGTGAAAACCTTGAAGTCCTTGTATGTGTTCACATGTTTGGTCAATAAAACTGATTCTGACAGAACAAAAAGCTGTTGCAATGCCAGCAGACAATTCTTCAAGTACAGATGCTGCTGCAAAGAAGCTACAGATTCTAAAACATAGAGGCTTCACACACATCTTCAACCCTTAACAATCACCACAGTTTCAAAGTAGACACCCAAGATTATGGTCAACAATTCAGTATCTGACAAAATGTGAAATATGGTAAAGTCTCTGAACGATGCTGTTGAAAAATGTGCAGGAAAATCTTTTTGAGGAACATTTAGACGTCATCTGATCTTTGAAGTTTTGGATGGAAAATGTCACCATCTCATTAGTTTATTCTTTTAGAGATTAGCATGAAAGATTTAAAGCTTGAGTTACAGCCGAACGATGCTTTGTGTCCTCCAAGTTCTAACCAGTTCATCTTTGAGTCAAACTGAATGTTTGTGCCAAATTTCAAGAAATTTACTGAAGGTGCAGAGAGACAAAAATAGACAGCTTAACTGTTTTTCCTTTTCGTCTTTTTCATTACACTCTAAGGTCTATTAAAGGACGTAACCAGACATGATGTAAGAATTTAATTTGCCTGTCTGTAACATTGGAAGTTGACCTTAACCTTAGTCCACACTGATTTATTTGGTGAAACTATTTCAAACGTTTTCAAGATGAGGAAGAAGTCTGGATGCTTAAAGAATCATCCTTCAGAGTTTTCTTGTAATCAAACATGTTGAATGAGATTCCTCCATTACTAAACATTATCCACAAATTTCTGTGTTGATTCTCAGTCATCCAGCTCACAGCAATCCTTGGAGCTTCAGCAGAAAGCAGCTACAATCTAAAAGAGAAGTCCAGTTGCTTGAAAGATTCATTAACTCAGATTGTTCGCATCAAGTTACATTTGCTAACAGTATTCATTTCTTTGTTGCATTTCTTGGCATGTTAATGTGACATGTAGACAGTATAGGAGTGTGAAACATTAAAGCTGCTGTCCGGAGTTTGAATCGTAGAGTCTCCCAAAACACTGGTGGTCCCTCCCTCCCTCTGATTTCGCCCCTTTATATGAGAGAAGTGCCCGGAGTGCTGCAGCATCTTGCCTGTTTTGCTGTTTTCCCCTCTTTTGCATTTAGTACATTTAGTAAATAATAAAGGAATTACGTTAGAATTATGTATTGAGTCTAACTTGTCCTAATACCAAAATAACATGAATCTGCTAGGACGAACGAGTAAAGTTTCAATATGTGATTACACTCGTGTATCCCTCTCGATGACGTTGTTTATCAAACTTAGTGCATTTACGCGTGTATATGTGTTACATTGTTTATTCATTTCTATCTAGAGTTCAGAATTGCATGACTCCTCTGACAAAGAGTATGTCCCAGACGCCCCAACATCTTCCTCCAGAGGTCGGGCATCTAAATGAAGCCGTCAGGCGGGCTATGGAGGCCGTGGTCTGGGAGCGATGCGAGCACCCCGAGCCAAAAAACGTCCTGCAGTCTCTTGGCCTGACAAGCCGTGGGATTGGTAACTTTTCTGGAAGTTGCTGAGCCCTGATGCTCTCTCCTCCACAAGCAAAACAAATGTGCGCGCGGTTGCGTAGTGCATAGCTCGCCCACCTCTGCATGGGCTTGCTTGCTGTGCGCGTAACCGTTGATTGACAGCATGACAAAGCTGAAGCTCGAACTTGATTGGTCGGCAGCGACCGGCGCTTTTTGGAATAACATGGGGGTCTATGAGAGGAAGGCGGAGCTCAGGAATAAATTTTCATATCGCGTTATACTAACTTTATATTATAGTATCGCACTAGACTAACACATTTAAGCTTTGTTAAAAAATGATACATAAATTGAAAACAAACGGAAACTCCGGACAGCAGCTTTAAGAGGAAAAAAAAAACATTGTTCCATATCACTACTAATGGTCAGACATTCCAGAGTGTAGGTTTGAGTTAAAAACCTTAAATGTATGTGTGGAAAAGTCTGAAAAAAAGCAAGTATTAGAGCACTGCATTGGTTTTGTCAGAAGTTTCAGCAAGTTACTTTGGAAAAACATTGAAGGAAATTCTCCCGAACTCTAAAGGAACACTCCATCATCCTGATGCACGTCAACCGATGACTATTTATTCTGAAATGGTTGTGTTAGTGACGTGTAATGAAGCCTGGAGAGTCTCAGCTGCAGCAGAGTCGACCAGCAGGCCACAGAGGTCAGATTTATACTTCAAGCTTGTTGTCTTCAGACCCAGTTGACCTCAGTGACATCATTTCATTGCACACAGCTCCATCTGGGTAAACTGAACTGGGTTTTATGCGTCTATTTTCACATATAGAGTTATACGTGCCGACGACTGAAAGCACACGGAGCAGGAAAATCAGCAGAATTTAATTGTGCAGAGCAACACCAATAAAGGAAATGAGGATGATGGGGCAAATCCAGATAGTCGGTGCCAGCACACAGTCGTGTTTGGAAACGTTTTTAAGCCCGCAGGCTGGCGAGACAAAGTGAAGTCTGACAGAACGCAGACACGAATCCAAACAGTCGAAACCAATAAACAGTCAGATGGCATTAGGAGGCCTCAGTCCGACAACGTGCTGGCTGTTAAAAGTCTATAGCTGCCGTAATGTGGGCTAATACGAGAGGGCAGCCTGACCAACTGCTCCACATCAGCCGTTTGATGTTATTTACAAGAGCCTGAACATCAGCTTCATTCCATCTAATGTCATTAGTGAGATATTTCACTGTGAGGGCAAGTCTGCTGGAACAAAGACGGCAATCATCCAAATGGGAAAATCCAGCGCAGGTCAGGAGGATCTGTACTGTGAGTTCAGCCTTAGATATCACTCAGAGTGTGTGTGTGTGTGTGTGTGTGTGTGTGTGTGTGTGTGTGTGTGTGTGTGTGTGTGTGTGTGTGTGTGTGTGTGTGTGTGTGTGCGCGCAGTAGCAGAGTCTGCAGGGTGTGATGATTATGATATGGTGATACGGCTCACTGATGCCGGGTTAATCTAATCCTTCAGGTATGAGGGAGATTTGAGGTCAGCTATGCAGTCCAGCACTCTCAGATCCCACAACTCTTCAAAGACAGACTGTCCAGGATTTAATATCTACCCGCTCAGACTACACCGAATTATTCAAAGTACGCAACAGATGGAGGGACAAAGACTAGAGACTGAATAACATTTCTGTTGTCCTGCAGGTAAACCAAGAGGAACACAAATTAGGACACTATCTTCTGTTCTGTCAGCCCTGAAAAAATACAAAATTTGGGAAAAGAAATCTACTCCAAATGTCAAAACAGGAGTGGGAAATGTAAGACGGGAAGGTAAACTGAATGCTGCATAACAACCGTTGCATGCTGCAGCACAAAACCTTCTTTCTTCCATCATTATGCACTGAGCTGCATTCAGCAAAACAAACATTTAGAGGTGGAATCCCAACTAGTCAGCAGCGTTATATAAGACGGCTGAGGTTTCAGGAATTAGACTGCCCCCTACAATTATACTGGTTCCTGTGTCCAAAGCGCCAACTTGGCTTCATTTAGTTTTCTTGTTATTCCTAGCAGCTGCGATTAACCAATCAAAGCGCACTGTGTTTGACTGCAAACGAGCCAGTGATAGGTCAATAGTACAAGCTGCAAACAAACCTCCAACAGCTCGGCTTGGCTACCTCGACATTATCTTTTCTCGCCGAGCAGAAGGTTTCCCTAAAAAACAAGTCTTGGAGTTGTGTTCTTTCAATTAAAAACATAGAAGTCAACATTAATGATTCTTTCCCTTTTAGCATAAATCATAACAGCATATTTCTTTGACTTGGTCGTCATCAAGCCCCTTTCTGCTTAATGCTTCAAGGTCTGTTGTTTCTGTGATGCAGTAAAAATGTGTCGGGGCCTGCATCCAGATATTGGCTCTATTCTTATCATCCCTATATGCAGCTAAATAGGACTAAGCTGAACAAAACCAATCTCTGTCTCCTTGTATTAATAACACAACACGATAACAAGAATAATATTACACATAATTTCCAACTACGAACTCCAAGACATTTCTGGATGTTTTTTTTTTTATTTGCTCCTGTCTCATTTTTCTTCACTGTAGGCTCATCTTTCACTGCAATGTAAAGTCCTGCATCTTCACGGAAACAGGCCCACCTTGGCTAGAAGTAGAGAGAATTCAAAAACGTATTTTGCGCAATATGACAGTTAGATAGCCATAGATCATTAAAAATTTGATAATTATTCATCTAAAAAAAATAAAAGCCTGAAATCAACATGCACAGTATTTTCCTAGTGCCCACAGGTGTTAACAATTATCACCACACTACAGTTAATTTAACACATATTTTTTTTAATTTCACACCTGATTAGTTGAAGGATTGTCAAAAAGTGAAAAATCTGATGATTCTTTCTGTTTTTACAGTTTTTGGCTGATAAATTGTATATTTTTATCTTTTATTTTAAAAAACAGCAGGCTTTTTAAGCTCACCTGCTTGTTTTTGGGGTTCAGAGAGTATGACAGAAATTGCTGATAAAGAATTCTCAAGGATCTGTACATGTTTATGTATGTGTATCATGACAGCCTTCCTGCTGGAAATTGTTCAGCATTGTTAGCTTTTACTGTTTTCAATCAATCAATCAATCAATCAATCAATCAATCAAAGTTTATTTCTATAGCACTTTTCATACAAAAAGTAACACAAAGTGCTTAACAAGTTAAAAACAAACAATAAAAAAACAACAAAAGAGATGAATCCTTACACCTTTGACAGAAAAACTAGCTTCTGATTTCATGCATTATTTAATAGAGACTGGCAACACATATATTAATACTTATTTTTTTAAAAGCAGATTACAGTCTCTGCTTCTGTAAGGATCAGCAGTCACCGACAATATGAGAAACATAAATATGAATAAATGAACCTCTCTATAAGCTCATCCAGTGCGAGTACCAGATGACCAATCGCACACATGGACAGGACTGGAGCTGCATATTTCTCACAATAGGATCAAATTATAATCCTTAACCAATATGTGGAGTTTAAAAACTATAATCCAGGCTAAAAGCAACACAGCTGCAGCAGTTGAAGTCAGGAAGGAAAGCTTATCAATATCACTGCCTCCCATTTACAGATGTGACTATTGCTTACTAAATTAAATTAATCTGTTGCTTATATTTGTGTTCCTTAGTTTAGTTCTGGTCTCACTGTGTCATTCTTGGTAGGTAAAGAAAAAAATATTAAAACATTATTCATATTGGTGGCTGGACTTACTGTAAGGAGGTAAATGTTCAACAAGTACGAGGCCTTACTGCTTTAATAAGTCTCTGTTTTAGGATCATACTGCTATACAAAGGCCTCGAGAATATTATAACTGCTTTGACATTCCTTGCAGTCAACAGAAAAAAAAAAAAATACAGTGAGAATGATTGAAGTTCTCTTCACTGAGGATCTGTATCTTTCATATCTGTGCTCATCAGGGTTTAGACCAGAGGTGTCAAACTCATTTTAGTTCAGGGGCCACATACAGCCTAATTTGATCTCAAGTGGGCCAAACCAGTAAAATGAGAGCATAATAGCCTATAAATAAAAACTCTAAATATTTCTTTGTTTTAGTGCAAAAAAGTGCATTCTGAAAATGTTAATGAACTATCTTTTTACAAAACATTATGAACAAACTGAAATTTCTTAAGAAAAATGAATTAAATTTCAACAATATTATGCCTCAGTTTATCGTTTACACATTACAACTTACAGATCACAGAGTGTCTACAAAGGCACAAAACATTTAGTCACGGGTATCTGGAACTGAACAATCTAGTATTTTACTTTAAGATCACAACAGCTTGTCAAGACCCAGAAATTATTTTAAATTCCCAATCACTCCCACATCTGTGCAGCAATCCTGAGCACCACACCATACAACTAAAGAAAGAAGGTTAATATATCTCTCTGCCTTTTAAATTCACTAAATTTATACATAAAAAATACATGAAAGTTGTAGCAGTACAGTGGACAAATTCAAAATAGCAGCTACATTTATTGAAAGATTGCAGTTAATGTCGTCTCTGTAATTTTTACACTTTAAAAAGTCAACCCATCGGCTGAATTTGACCCTCTGGCGAGCTGGCTTTGGCCTGCGCGGTGCATGTTTGACACCCCTGGTTTAAACAGTCTGTAAAACCACTGCCTTTTCAGGAACCTCTCACTATCTGAGCATAGACCTCTGACAGACCTTCTAGGAATTATGGTGTTTTGATAAGTGTTGATCTTGAACATATCCTGCTCTGGAGCACGTCAACTGTGCAACAAGTTGATGAATCATGATGCATGTGAACTACCAACCTCATCCTGGAGATACAGAGTTAAAGCTAAAGTACCTTGGCTAACCTTAAATCCTGCTTTGCCACAAAGGCCTCATAGAGACATCAATAACTTAGTCTGTTAATGCTAAAACATTCTTAACAAAAGTGTACTTTCCTGTTGCTTTTTCTGAATTAGTTCTTCTACTATCATGTGTCTACGTGCTTGTGACCATTCATTTCATGTACTGTATTGTTACCAAAGCTGTGGAATGAGTAAATGGAATGACTAATAAAAAAAGTTTACTTTCCACTTGAGGAATTACGGGCTGCTGACTTGGCAGAGCAGACAGGAAGCCCCATGATTTAACATGAGAACAAGACATCACACATAAACACTGATCTACAAAGGAGAGCGCTTTAATCAGCTGGGAAATAAACTGCTGAGTGTTTGAAGAGATTCAACAACAACAGAGAGTCCATTTCCAGCTGCAGCACTGACACAGCATCGCAGTGTTTAGTGTGAGCACAGTTAAGAGACGTAAATCAATGAAAACCTTATCCGTGTCACAACAAGTACAGCCAGTGCAGGGAAATAAATACCAAAAATAACTGCTCTGTGCACAAGTGGTCAGGCAGTCATAATCACAAATCACACAAAGCAAACTTTCACTGCCTTGTGTCTGAGCACATATTTAACGTAGCGTGGTAGAAAAGACAAGTCAACATGGACATATTACATACAAAATTGGATGAAAAGCAATCAGACATCTTATTTTTGTTTTGCTAATTTTATCTATCTGGCACATTGAGTCCATCAATCTACATTCAAACTGAGTAAACAGGCAAGAAGGGACTGGGTCAGGGAGGTAATGACGAACCCCACAGTCTCTAACAGAGCTTCAGAAGAACCTACTGGAAGGATGACCACCTCAGAAGCTTTCCATCATTCAGGCCTAGACAAAAGCAACTTGAGGCACATGACAGCCTGCATTTAAAGAACTGAGACCATGGAAAGAGATTCTCTGTTCTGGGACAAAAACTGAACTCTACATATTGCTCATCACCTGCTAGCATCCCTACAATGAAGCATGGTGGTGGCAGCATCATGCATGGATGAAAGCAATTAAATACACAGATGTATTTAAAGAAAACCTGCTCCAGAGAGAACAAGAATCAACAAGTACAAAGGTTTATTGCTTCAATCAAGTTCTGTTTTAGGATTTTCCACAATTCTACAATTCTAATGTTATACAAAGTGACTATGACACACACAGTTGCTTTGGAAAGCAATCAGACACCCTTATTTCTTGCAAATTTTATCAATCTGGATACATTTAGTCCATCAATCTACACCCAAAATGAGTATCCCAGCAACAAGGGGCTGGGTCAGAGGGGTGGCCAAGAACCCAACAGTCATCTGCAGAGACAGAAGCCGACTGGAAGGATGACCACCTCAGCAGTTCCCCATCAATTAAGCCTGTATGGTTGAGTAGCCAGATGGAAGCAACTTTAGTTACAAGCACATAACAGAACTTTGAGAGCGTGACAAAAACAATCCACTTTCTAGGACATAAACTGACCTCTACAAATTGCTGATCCTCTGCTAATAGTGTCCCTACAGTGAAGCATGGTGGAGGCAGCATCATGCATGGATGAATGCAATCAATGCACAAACGTATATGGAGGAAAAACTGCTCCAGACTGTGCTTAACCTGGGGCTAGGGTGGCTGAGAAACAGTCTTATAATGTCAACAAGGCTTTGCTGCTTTAATGAGTGTCTGTTTTAGGAGTGTAACGCTAAACAAAGTGACCTAAAGCAGCACTGGAGTCGTTTCAGGACAAGCCTGACTGTCCCTGAGTGGCGCAACCAAAGCCCAGACTTAAACCTGAAGATGGAAGTTCTAATACTTCCGATGCAATCTGACAGAGCCTGAGATGATCTTACAGGAAGAATGGGATAAACTGTTCAAATCCAGGTATAGAAAGCCCAAAAAGACTTAACTGAGAATACTAGAGGCTCAAACTGCAGCCAAAGAGGCCTCTACTAAACTAAGGGTTTGAATACTTTTTTTAAACAAAAAATCCGTACAGCTTTGCAAACATTTGTAAATACACATTTTCTCTTGTATTGATAGCTACTGAGTGCAGACTAATGAACAACTTTAAAATTAAATCTACAACAAAATTTACTGTGCAAAAAGCAAAACAGTCTAAATATTTTGACTGTACATAAATTTACTGAATATATATTGCTAAATAAAAAAAATACCAAGGTTTATTTTTCTGCTATTTGTCAGTTTTCCAACTTTTTTCTCACACTTTAGTTATGACAGCCAATAGAGGGCACAGTATACTGCTTTACACTGCAACTGAATACTGAGAGAACAAAGTATATTTTCTCTGCTGCACAAGGAAAAAGAAAGAAGCAACTGTATGGATTTGTGTGTTAGTTATCTCTAAAAGTCTGTATTTTGCTTTTCCATGAAGATATTGCTCTGTACAGTGATACCAGACATAAGGTGGAAAATCCCAAACACATACAGTTTGGTACGTCAGGAGAACAGCAGGCGGCTACCCAAGTTTGAATGTAAATGTTCATGGTTGGTGGATGCAGTCAGCAGGTCACAGACTGACAATGTGTCTATTAATGACAGTGACACTGACACTGTCTGCCGTTGATTGATGACTGCAGAAATGTGAATGAGCCTCTCTGTTGGGAAGTGCGTGTCTGCCAGTCAGCGATGACAGTGCACAATAAAAGTATGGAGCTCCATAAGATGCACACAGTGATGTACAACTCGAGGTTTAGCTGGGATCTTGGTGACGTAACTGTGTAAAAATATGTTAATGGATTTCATTGTGCTATTTCTGCTTGTGCAGGGGGCCCTGACCACAAGTCACGGCTGAAAAAAAAAAAACACAACACAAAGAGCCAACTGTGTGCAAGTGGGCTCACGATCTGTAAACTCCTGTTATCAATGGATCTCTCTACAACCTCCCTGATCCACTGACCTCCTAGTGGAAGCTACAAATAACCAAAATACAAACAAATACACTATTTTCTGTAAATGACAAGAAATACAACAACATATATACATATTCTATTCAGTCACAAACACTTGCTATGCCCTTAGTTTCTCTGATTTTCTATCCACAACAGGGCATTCCTTGTCTTACACTAGGCTTGGGCGGTATTACGGTAATACCGTATACCACCGGTGTTTAAAAATAGCAGCGGTATCAGTTCCAATACCGTCATGAAAAAAATGCAATGGTGTGTGGCTCTGAGAGCAGCGTGTGTGTGTGTGTGTGTGTGTGTGTGTGAGGGGGAGAGCGAGATGTCCGAGCGACCCTGAATGCAGCGCGAGCGAGGAAGACGGCAGTAGTCGGTTCGGGGAGGAAGAGAGAAGAAGTGTGTAGCTGCTGGGTTAGCGCAACTGTATGGTTTAGCCGCTGTTAATTTACAATAAAGGCTGCAGTATTCTTCTATAAGGCCGGGCTCCTGTGTCTTTGCCTTCTACAACTGCTGAGGAAGTGAAGGGGGTTAACCCCAAAGTAACAACAGTAACTTGCTTCCAGACCACAGCCGGGAGCTGAGCAGGAAAGGTTAACATAAGGATTAAATATTAAATAAAAGTCATTTAATGCCTAAAACTGATGTCCAGTAGCACTTGTGTGGTTGAATTTTTAGCTATGGGGGGGGTGGGGGTGGCAGATCCCACACGGAGTGACTTGGTGTCAAAAAAGAACACAACTTCTGCAGTTTGGGAGTATTTCGGGTTCCAGGCAAACGAGAAAGGAGAGCCGGTAAATAATGATGAAGCAATCTGTCAATTCTGCAATCAAAAGGTGATCACAAGAGATGGAAACACCTCTAGCCTAAGGACGCAGCTCCGAATCAACCACCCACTCACTGCTGCGAGTGTTCAATTTCCGAATGTGAAGGCACAAGCCAGTAACAGTAATAGTCAAGGTAATACCGTATACCCCGGTAAAATGTGAGGGAAGTTTGACGGTATCAAAATTTGGATACCGCCCAAGCCTATCTTACACTGCAAAAATTCAAAATCTTACCAAGTCTATTTGTCTTATTTTTAGTCAAAATGCCTCATCCCACTTGATTTAAGATAAAGTCACTTAAGTGACAACAAGAAATGTTTAAAAAAAGTTTCTTTATGAATATTCAGAAAAAATTCAAACAAAATCCAGCGAATTATATTAGAACTTTTACTGATATATATGCAATCACTTTAGATATTTTTAGGATTTTTTCTGCATGATTTTTATTCATTTTTTGAAAATATTTACAATTTTTAGATTTTTTTATTTTTTAAATTTTTATTTCTTGCCAAATTCAGGGGTTTAAAAAAAAAAAACTTTTGAGGAAAACTTTTCAGAAATTTTCTTCCTGAAGATTTTACAATTTTTTTTATAAATTTGGGGAATTTTTTGCAGAATATTTGGATTTTTTTCAGACAAAGCAAGAATATTTTTGGTAAAACATAGCTTTAAATAAGTTTTCCCAGCTCATTTTAAGATCTCAATATGGATTTTTTTCAGACAAAGCAAGAATATTTTTTGGTGCCGCAAGTGAGGACAACAGGAGGGTTAAGACACCAAAGCTTGACAATCCTGGTAAAACATAGCTTTAAATAAGTTTTCCCAGCTCATTTTAAGATCTCAATATTATAAATATCATATCTTATTTCAAGAAATCTTACTAAGCCATTTTTCACTTGTTCCATTGGCAGATTTTTTTTACTTATTTAAAGGTAAAAGTTCTTTGAATTAAGTTTTTTTTTTTGCTTGTTTTGAGAGGGGTATTTTTCCCAGTGTATTGTGTGTTATCTTTATCCTGACCTCCAGCTGAACCTACAGAGGATGCTATCATGAGTGACCCCCACTGTGACTTAAATGAGACCCCTGAGTTCAACAGCAGCACTTTGCAAATCAGACTCGCAGCACATCGAGCACATCACCTCAGTGGAGCTTCACGCTGTCCGACCACTGAGCCCGACGCTTGCAGTCTACATTTCAACATGACAGCGTTTATGATCAGTGGGACCAAGCAGCAGCTCAACTATCCCCCCCAACTCACAGACTGAGCTTTTGTTAAAAATAGGCACGTTTTGATTTACTGCTTCCTGCCCCTGACCTCCAGCCAGGCTCTGACCACAAAAAAAGGAGCATTGTGCTTTAAAGGCACTTCACAACATGATGCAGTCAATTCAAGACCAAAACAAACTAAACAACCCCAGAAATGACTAAAAACCAACAAACACAGTGGCAAAAGAATCTAAGGAGAGCCTTAGGTTCTACTAGATGTAATGAGGTTAGTCAGTTCTTCTAACATTAAGGTGTTTTCTACAATAACTAATTCCAGTATGTAACTGATTGCCATAATTAACCCAACTCCAGGAGAATATTCCCATTTCCGGAACATGATTTGCATGACTTCAGGGATTTTTCACAATCAACTACCTCGTGGAAGATGGAATATGGTTTTTTTTAATATGGTGCGACTGACAGTGTGCAGGATTTTTTTTGAGGTTTTCTGTTCAAGCCGAGAGCTGAAACACCAGAAAATAATCCGAAAGCTTTTAATTTGCTTCAGCTCAGGTGTACAAGCTGTTTCGCCACCTGCGTAGACAAATTAATTCAACGAAATCAGAGCACATCTGTCCCATCAGATTTGATTGAGATGGATGAAAACTGTGAGAACACCTAATATGTAGACACACGGCAGGTCATGAGAACGACTGCTTCTGCAACACAGTGGATGCAAACATTCCAAGAACTTGTTTTTCTGAAAGTAGAGAAAGTATCATACAGCAGATACTGAACAATAACAGAAACAGACGTGCAAAAACAGAAAAGCAAGGCAAAACTCATGAATGGAGGAAATCAGTGTCTGAGTTGATGATCAGGGACCGCTTATAGAATGCCAAATGCCAGAATGCAAATAGAACAGATCATTTAAAGGACGAAACACCTCAAACTTATGATAGAACTCAGGAATCAATCAGTTTTAAATGAAAATCCTAATTATCACATCAATTTAGGATATTCAACGTGCAGCTATTAAACAATGAGACTAACGCTGCTATTCAATTTTATGGAATTCAAGCAGATTGAGTGCAGCTTGCATCCTGTGACAACCCTTGTAAACACAGGATGAGACTTTGTTGAGTAATTTGTAATTACGACCTGAAAGTGAGAAAACCAAACATACACACGTGGACAAAATTGTTGGTACCCCTCAGTTAAAGAAGGAAAAACCCACAATTCTCACTGAAATCACTTGAAACTCACAAAAGTAACAATAAATAAAAATTTATTGAAAATTAAATAATCAAAAACAGCCATTACTTTTGAATTGTTGATTAACATAATTATTTAAAAAAACAAACTAATGAAACAGGCCTGGACAAAAATGATGGTACCTCTATAAAAGATTGAAAACTCTTTGACCAGAGTGACATGATTAACTCAGGTGTGTCATTTAATTGACATCACAGGTGTTTCCAAACTCATAATCAGTCAGTCTGCCTATTTAAAGGGAGACAAGTAGTCACCCTGCTGTTTGGTGAAAAGGTGTGTACCACACTGAACATGGACAACAGAAAGTCAAGGAGAGAATTGTCCCAGGACATCCGAAAAAAAATTATAGACAAACATCTTAAAGGTAAAGGCTATAAGACCATCTCTAAACAGCTTGAAGTTCCTGTGACAACAGTGGCTCATATTATTCAGAAGTTCAAGACCCACGGGACAGTAGCCAACCTCCCTGGACGTGGCCGCAAGAGGAAAATTGATGACAAATTGAAGAGACGGATCGTTGGAATTGTATCCAAAGAGCCCAGAGCAACCTCCAAAGAAATTAAAGGTGAACTCCAAGGCCAAGGTACATCAGTGTCAGATCGCACCATTCGTCGTTGTTTGAGCCAAAGTGGACTTCATGGGAGACGACCAAGGAGGACACCACTGCTGAAAAAAACTCATAAAAAAGCCAGACTGGAATTTGCAAAAATGCATGTTGACAAGCCACAAAGCTTCTGGGAGAATGTCCTTTGGACAGATGAGACCAAACTGGAGCTTTTTGGTAAGGCACATCAACTCTATGTTCATAGACTCAAAAACCAAGCATACGAAGAAAAGAACACTGTCCCTACGGTGAAACATGGAGGAGGCTCAGTAATGTTTTGGGGCTGCTTTGCTGCATCTGGCACAGGGTGTCTTCAAAGTGTGCAAGGTACGATGAAATCTGAAGACTATCAAGGCATTCTGGAGAGAAATGTGCTGCCTAGTGTCAGAAAGCTTGGTCTCAGTCGCAGGTCATGGGTCTTCCAACAGGACAACCATCCAAAACACACAGCCAAAAACACCCAAGAATGGCTGAGAGAAAAGCGTTGGACTATTCTAAAGTGGCCTTCTATGAGCCCAGATCTGAATCCCATTGAACATATGTGGAAGGAGCTGAAACATGCCATTTGGAGAAGACACCCATCAAACCTGAGACAACTGGAGCTGTTTGCTCATGAGGAGTGGGCCAAAATACCTGTTGACAGCTGCAGAACGCTCATTGACAAATACAGAAATCGTTTAATTGCAGTGATTGCCTCAAAAGGTTGTGCAACAAAATATTAAGTTATGGGTACCATCATTTTTGTCCAGCCCTATTTCATTAGTTTGTTTTTTTAAATAATTATGTTAATCAACAATTCAAAAGTGATGGCTGATTTTGATTATTTAATTTTCAATAAATTTTTATTTATTGTTACTTTTGTGAGTTTCAAGTGATTTCAGTGAGAATTGTGGGTTTTTCCTTCTTTAACTGAGGGGTACCAACAATTTTGTCCACGTGTGTAGTAACAGCTGCAACAAATTGGGCAGCTGCAGCAAATGCACTTCTTTTCTACTCTTGGACTCCCCATTAAGTTATCAGGCAATGGCTCTAACGCAAATCACAGTGATGCTCGTTTACATGCAGTTTTTTACAGTCCACTGACAAAAAAGGTGACGTCTGAGTAATGAATACGCATATGAACATGTTGATGCTCATGTGTCAAAGTTGTAAAAATAGAAACCTTGTTACTTTGGCATTATCAACTTAACAATATCCAATCTTATATTCTGTGTACTAACAGTGGGTCAGTTTTAGCAGCTTAAGAAGAGCTGATTTACCAGAAAATCATTGATGACTTTGGTGTTTTTGTCATAGACCATCTACATACAATCTTCAAACCAGGACTCTGCTCTTGAGATTATTTCTCGAGTGCTTTCCTCCTCACACAGACTATTTTAAACCTCCACTTCCTGGCACAAGAACAGACAAGCAGCGTCTGGAGGTGAACGGAGAGAAGACTTGAACTGGCATCTGCTGACTGCCACATGTGTGCAGGTATTACAGTTGCATAAAAACACTCAACATGTTACCCAAATAGGCTCTGACTTCAAAATAATGACCCAAGATGTCAAGCATACCAGAGCGTAACTTCAGATTTCCAGAAATAACATCACAATCTCTGCATAAGATCACAGTTGGCACATGTATGAAATGCATTTTGTTATGGATTTTTTTGAGTGCCTGAACAGATTCAGAGCAGGACGCAGGTCAGGAACCTGTCTGTGCATGTCTTGAAGTCTACAACGGTGAGCTACCTTGTGCAGGTTCCCTTTGGAGTCTCCCAGGAAGGCGATGGTATGTCCCGCCCTCACGCTGACAGCCACGGCGGTGAGACGGGCAGACGGGCTGTCCAATATAGTCTCAACCTCCACGGCGATGCGACTGGCCATCGGGCTGGGGGTGTGGTCAGAGCCGCAGGGGTAGGCGTCCAGGGTGTTCTAATAGAGGTGGATAGTGGAGAGAAGTCAGTGTGCAGTGACTACATCAAGTAAAAAAAAAAAAGAAGAAAAAGCACGCAATAAATTCCATGTAAGTTGAAAAACTGTCAACCGCACGGCTTGTTCTGAACAGAATTAAATCCCTTCAGGTGATTTGTTATTCATTTTTCAGCCTGAATGCCGGTAGCCAAAAATATAACAGCACTCCTCCTAATGTGGTTTGTAAAATCCCAGCAGGATTTATTGTGAAGGGGGTTGGGGTTTGGGAACAAAGTAGAACTGGGATCCAGTGGCCTCTACGCTCTTGTGCTTTAAAGCTTACACAAGATTTGTTTTTGCTTCCACAGTTTGGCAGTAGGGAGTCTTTGCTCTGGCGGCAGGGCTGTTGTTTTTTGTTCCGGGCAATTTATTTTTCCACAAGAATGTTTGAAAGCGGGGTCATTGCTTCATCACTGGTAATCTTAACAATGGGAAATAGAGGCAATGAACCTGAGAGCCCTGGCCGCTGAAAGCTACTTGTTTTGATGGATTGCATGTTGTTGGCCGGTGCGATGTTATGAATGGACTCCTTATTTGGACTGTGCTTAAGAAATAGAGACTTCTTATGTACGAGCACCGCAGAACTTCCATGACTGAGACACATACAACCAGTAGAGTCGAGATATTTTCCTGATTACAGCACTTCACAGAGCTTTGGTTGTAAAAATAAGATAAGCATGAGGAGTGAAGAATAGTTTATCCAGCATGTACGAGGCCCCAGAAATTAAAGGACAACAAGCAGAGACGACTGCATGCTAAGAATAGATCCAAACTACATTACGGCTACTGGAATAGTTACGAAGTTATGACGACCAGTCTAGGAACATGGCTTGGAAGCTTAACTTTTGGCATGTCATTGGTTTGGCTTACAGGAGCCTGTGATTACACTGTAATGACACATGCTGATGAGTGTTGTGCAGACTGCAATCATCTAAGGAGAGTAATAACCACGAGGCAGAAAGATGATGACAAAAGATTGCTAGAGTTGCATTTTTTTGGCCACTAATGTTCAACACAAGGCCCAAAAACCTGATCAAGGGTAACAATGCGTTTCTTTCCAACAGCTTAGAGCTCGCATGAGAGTCTGCAGATGGTCTGCAAAAACTGACCAGGGATGAAGGCTGATTTGTGTTGTTTGTGTACAGGGATCCAATCAAGATTTGACATCCTAATCATGCTGCAAATCTCTTTTTAGTCTCATTTTTCTCCGCATCGTTCCCCTCTAACCATAAGGCTTCCTTTGACTTCCCTTTTTTTTTAAATGTTGACTTTCAAAAACACATTCCCATCTGTCCATTCTGTCCATCTATTTTATTCGCTTTCACTTTTTTGTCTCTGCCCTTCAGACCTTTGTCTCTGCCCAGTGTGTCTTTATCCCTGTCCTTGTCAGGCCTTGTTAAACATCACCGCCAACCCCACCCAACTAAGTACGGTTAATGCCGCCGATCGATGCCTCCCTCAACAGCAATTTTATTTAATTACACCACTCGCACTACCTTCTACCCTCGAGCCAGTCTGCTGTACGTGGCTGCACAGGTTGAAGGTCCTACATCCTCAACAGAAAAGGACGCGATAGCAGAAAAAGATCTCTCCAAATGCAAAGTTTTACCAGAATGCACACAAACACATCATCTTAAAGTCAGGATGTTCACATTTACTGTCATGCTATCTGATTCAATCCATCCTCCACAGCACTACATTTGTCTATTGCAAAAAAAAAAAGGAAAATTAAATTTCATCCTCTCTCATACAAAGGTCACTTTGCTGGAAGGGGACAGACCTGGACAGCTTCAGATGCATGGCACGAGCTTTGGCAGATGGAAGCTTTTATTCAGGATAGTTATTGCCAAAGAAGTAAATTTTTAAAAATGACTTTGACAACACAGAACAGGACGCGTTCTGTAAGCAGAACTATAAAAACAAGGAGGCTTATGCAGGTGAATGTCATGTCCATTGGGTTATTTAGTGATGGGTTTCACAATTTCTGCCAGATAAGTTGCTTTTATTCACACCATGAATGCCTGGCACACAAAGAGGGCAGGTAAAGAGATGGCTGCTAAAAAACTTAATGGATTTTTTGACAATCCACCAAACCACTGATCTAGCAGCTACACAATTGCAGCCAACTGTGCTAATTAATGGAGATCCAGCGCTGGCCAGACTGATGGCAGCATTTAGGTCGGCTGCTATAGTCTGTGAGGTAACTTATCAAGGACGAGGCGCTCGCCAAGCTTTGCTGACTCGGTGGAGACGCAAATCTTTGACACAATTGGTGAACTTTTCAACTATTATATCCATTTAAAGCGAGCTACCTCACTGTAAATGTAGTTTAAAATAGCATCTTCCATCATGCTTAGGCATGGCAGGCTGCTGGGCTTGCAATAATGCGTCTATGAGAAGATTTTCACTCAAAGAATAAATACTCCCCTGAAGATCTTAATAGCCACAAATGACATTTTTACACCATAAAACACAAGGCCACCATTATTCTTGCAGGCAGTCATTTTTCTTCTTTAGAAACACCCTGTCACACAAACGTACAATTACACACACTGACAAGAGGGAGTGGAGCGCCGTCACTGCTATCTGTGTTCAACTTGTGGTCTCACTGGCAAAAGCTACTGACTAATGTGCAATTTTGTGGTGGTTATTAAAAGAAGGAAGATAATAAAACTTGTTTTTTAAAATCAGAATTATTTTTAGGTTCGCAGTTTTATACTCTATGGCACCGTTATTGTTATATTAACCAACTCTATTTGTCTCCACTCCGTTGGCACTGCAAGTTGAGCATTAAATATAGCAAAATGTGACTTTAATCTGTTGTATGGCCTGTCATTAAACTAGGTAGCTGCAGTTTGGATGAACTAAAGTAAACACTAAATGAGTTTCAAGCTTAGAACAATTTTTTGACTTTCTTCAGCAGAGTTAGGAGCTTCTTCTTGACTTCCATCAAAAAAGCGCCCTTTTTTGGAATTTACAAGTCATTCTGAATGGAAGATATTTTGAGTTCAAGTTACTCCTGGCCATTGTTGTGCTGTCTCCATAGGAATTTCTAAGAAGGTAAAAAAAAAAATGGGCCCACAGTGAGGAAAAATGTGACAAAAGCAAAAAACAGAAACTGCTTGGGGTTATTTAAGTATATTTTTATCTGTGTAAAGCTTTTTCATGATCATTTCTTTTGAATTTTTCAAGTGCATTTTGTTTCCTTTTTTTCTATCTGTAATTCATTTTTCTTGTTTTTTTACAAATACCTTTTCCATGCCTATAAGAAATATAGCATTCACTTTTCCACACAGCAACTCCTTAAGCCTTACAACATACATTTGCTTGTCTAAGACTTATCTGAAATGTGAAAACATACAAACAGTCAAAGAAATGCTCTGATCATTGCTAAGTTAACACACCACAGAGTGAGAGTCGAGTCGATGCCTTACAGTACAGTTACCACGGCAACAAATCTGAAGTCACTTGTAAGTTTAGGATTTGGCTACAATGTTTCAATCGAATTTAATTATAGAACAAATTCTGTGCACCTGTATTTTTATTTATTTTTTTGAAAAATGAGGAGCACAAATTGAGAAACAGTTCATTTAACCTCACCTCTGGCAGGTTGGCGCAGTTGGACTTGACTTCGTACTCGATGTAGGCCGCCTCCAAACCAGCTTCTTTGCCCATCTGTGTGTAGCACAGGTCTCTGGTGGAGTTGATCCTGCGGTCCACATCCTCGAGGTTAAACATGCAAAGAGCCGAGTCTTCACTGGGCCGAGTAGATGAAGCCAGACGAGTCGAGAAGACACCAAGCAAAGACTCTGAACCTTGGCTCTCTCCACCCTCTTTGGACAACCCCAGTTGGACTGCTTGCAGAAGGTTGTAAATTTTACCTGCCCTGGATCGACACGTCAAGGGTACTTCCACGTAGGAGTAATAGGCCTGGTCGTCCAAACACACACGAGATATGTAAGTTCGATACTCGCGCGACTGTGACTTTAGGTCCCGTCTGTAGAAGAGGAAGTAAACATGCTGACGGTGGGCAAACGAGGCCACAAAATGATGGTCGTACTCTGAGAGGCGGCCAGCCACGGCTAACTTGGCAGTCTCCTCGTAGGAAAACACAGGATCCTGGGCGAGGTTTCGTGTGGAAATAGGTGGATGGCTGCTGGTGTAACCCCGACCCACAAACAGCACCGGCTGCCTGTCAGGATGAGAGCGAACCACGAGTCCGACAGTACTAACATTGGGGTGGTTCGCTGCTACGTATTGAGTATCCACCGGCCTCTCAGTGGAGAAAAGCACTGTATCCACAGAATCCAGACTACGTTTCTGGCAGATTCCCTGGTTGACGCTCCCACAGGTAATAAGTTCCATAGAGTAAGGATCAACCAGCAGCAGCTTGTTGTGGTTGCTGGTTTCTCTTGCCTGAGGACAGTTGCTCTCAGTTACAGGAGGCAAACACTCCCGGCTGTCTGTGACCGGTCCGGTGTCATCCTGGAGTTCAGGTTGGAGGAATCGATCTAACTGGAACAGGTGATCCCGGGCTCCAACATAGACCCGACCCACGCTGGGGTCAGGATGGAGGGCCAGGTGTTCAAACAGAGTGTCATTCCGGATAAAGGTGGGGTAAAGATCAGAGTGGGAAGAGTCTGATGCTTGGGCCACAACACTGGGTAGTGAAGTACAGGGCCAGTCGACGGCTAGCAGCAGGAGGGACAGCAGTGCGTGGACTGCTAGCACTGAAAGACGACGTACCATCCCCGGAGGCATGGCAGCAGAGCTGAGGGAAAGGAGACAACACAGGATGTTAGAAAGGATGTTGCTATTCAGTCTAACAGGATTTGTCAAACATTTTTATTATTATTAGAGATATAAAAACAGATACCACAACTTGCTGGGTAAAGCCACACAAATTTCTTTGTGGTTCATGTTGTATCTTACTGTCTTTACTGAACATGGAGGAAACAGTGTTGTTATGAGACAATCCTTAATTTAGTCCATTTCAAGTAAATAATATTAAAAACTGTTCTTCATTTCCTGTGCACACTGTGGATCAGGCTCTAACCAGGCCAAAGAACGTTTGCTTCCAGGCCACAAGAAAGCCAAATGAGTCCTCCTTATCCAGAACAGCATATTGTTTCATAAATGAAGTCATTTGGGGCCTCGGTATGTGATGACATTTTACCTATTCGACCTTTGTTTCAATAGCTGCTGGAAGTATCCAGCTAATGCTGGCTCTGGCAGCTTCCTCCCTACTGGGGTCATTGGGTTTTAGCATCATTAAGTAAAAAGTCATAAATTCTTGCCATGACTTGGCTGAGAGGTATGGCAGATGTCATGCTGGTCTCCAAAAAACTATTTTTGTTGTCCTCCATGACCAATGTGATTAGGAAGCAGACAGCAGAGACTCTCTAAACTGTTCATGTGGCACCATCAAAAGCAGAACTTGGGCGTCAGTCAGGTCAATATCCAGCTGATAATTTGTCCTTCGATTCAAGTATTGAACAAAGAAGAATTAACACACAATTGGGTTTCTGGGGCTTCTTCAAAGAAACCAGTGTAGATAGTGGGCCTGAACTATGAGTTGTTATAGACAAATGATGATTCTACTCACAGTTACGTAGCAGAGAACAGCCTATCAATAATGAAGGAGAATTACTAAAAAAATGTCATTAAAGTTTTGTTTTGGAATTTGTTATTGTAAATTCTCAAAGCAAGACTTTCATTTTTACTGCAAATGTGTGTCACATACATGCACACACGTGTATCAGTTTCATTTGTCAGTTGTCAGTTTGTTTAATTACTAACATTTTATAGCAGTCTTAAAGATATACATCAATCAGCCCCTAATTTTGACATATGACGCATGCTTGTGTCTGCAAAAGTCTGTTCTGTCTGCAAGGACAACTCGGAAAAACCACGGCTAGAAAAGGAAACCTAAATCGTTGCTACTTTTAGAATTTATGACCACACAAAGCGATATTCAGTTGGTAAAACAGGAAGAGGAAGACAGAGCATAATAAACTATCTGAGATTTTTCACCATTTGTTTCCAGTGGTCTTCTACAGAGGCATGTCACCTCTTGATCTCCCAGCAGCTTTGGTTTAAAAACACATCTTTCCCAATTCAACCTGCAACACAAAGAAAAGAAAAGATACATCAGTTATTTACCAAATGCAAAGACGACACACCTGAAGGATATTTTTACTGTAGGCCAATCCCAAGTCTGAGTCTTTGCTTCTAACTCAAACACAGACATTCAAACCACTCGTATTTCTGGCATCATTGCAGTCCACTAAACTTTGTGGGAAGCTCATTCCCATTTAAATTCCTGTCAGACCTATGTCTGACAGACTACATCCGTTTTTGTGTGTAAAAAGCCTGCAGCAGAGGCCAAGTCAAGTAGTGTCAGTCCAAGAGAGGCTTTCAGTGGCACACACTCTCTCCCAGTATACAATCCACGCTCATTGCTAGGATACAAGGTACAAAACCCGTTGGTTTCAGAGTCCCTGCCAGAAAAACAAGTTGCTGGGAGGTAAAAGAGAATCACATTAAGAGGAGGAGTAGAGTTCCCATGTTTTGACACCTGAATTTGTGGTTTCATGCTTACTTAGTGTGAAATACTATAATGTCTCCTCTGGTTATGACTGCAAAATTACACTCAATTCTCCTTTGCATTCCACATACAGTGCAGCCTGCCCATTACCTCCCTCTACTTTCAATCCACCTCCTCCACAGCCTCCCAACACTCCATCACTGGCACAGAAGCAAGATTATCTCTTACGACTTTAGGCGGATCTGCAGTGAGCTTACCCAAAAGGGAATTTGGGGAAAAAGACAGACAAAGACTGAAAAAGACACTATTCATCTCAGTGAACACGAACCTCACACACTCAACACTCTGCACACACACAACTCTTTCCCTGCCACACTAAGAGCATTAGAAAGCGTGCTTTGTTGGTGGCAATCTCCTGTATGTGGGAATGAGGGTAAAGGCCTGGCAAGAGGCCAAAAGGAAAAAAAAATGTGTAGGAGCAGAATGGTTATTATCATTGTTATCTAAACAATCTAAATCAAATGTCAGTGCAATTGAAAAGTCCAACTGAGGCGCATCCTTGCAACTGTTTTCCCGCTCAGAGGCACGTATATCTACCCACAATGACTTACAGATTGATTCAGTAACTGATCCTGAAATCATTAAATCCAAACCAAGTCAGACTCCTTTGACCTGCTGGGTTGGGGAGAGCCAGCATTAATTTTTATTCAGTATTCATCAACTCTCTGGTAGAAGAGTGTTTTCCAGCATAGAAGCCGCATTTCAGCTTATATAGTGTTTCTCCTGTTTCCATGCAACTTACAGATTGTGTCACTTTAGCCAGGATAGCCATTTTTGTCCACCTCAAGTTATTGTTTGCTGAAAGCTGCACATCAAATAGTCAAAAAGTACAGTAAACCGGGCTGCTGTTACACCTGGCTGATCTCATTTAGACAAAGTTTCAAATTCCTGCAGTGTATAATCCAATCAGGCTCAACTTCATTCAGAGTTTTTGACACCCGAGACCAAGAGAATGGACTCTTGATTCAATTTCCTCACACTCGGCCTCAGAAAGGCAGAAGTTTTTTGAGGTGACTTCAGCGAGTCAAAAGGTATCACATTGACGAGAGAGGCGGAAAGGAAATGTGTTCCTGTAATTGCCTTTATCCAAATGTTCTCTCGCTTTTGTGTAATGGACTCTACCATGTTCCGGCACTTTCTACAGAAATAGTCACTTAACTCAGTTCCTCAGTTCAAAGGGTAAGTGTACACAGTAGGTACTCCAGCACTGGTGGAAGATGAGATCGTTCACGGAAGTTCGTACCAATAGTTCACTGTAGAAACACCGACATTGTTCTTATACTCTCTTTGAACAAAAACAGTAACATTAAAATATATTTTACGCACCAAAAGTCAAAGTATTCCTCATGGCAATCTATCATAATCTATCATTGCAATATGTAGTATAAACATGTAATCTTTGGTAGAAATTATAGAGAAAACAATATTTTGTTAAACCTGAATCTGCTGCAAAGTAACTATTGATTTAGAGCTTATAATAAACACAGCGGAGCAGAAAAAGAATTTCTAAATGAAAGTATAACATAAATGTTAATAAATGAAGAAAAATAGTTTAGAATTAAATAATGATTAAGATAATTGATATTACAAATGATAATTAAGTTAAGTTCAAGTGAGCGAAAATTGTATAGGAGTTAATGCACTTTCTATGGATTATAAGGCTTTTTTCGTTGGGTGAGGATGGCAGAGGGGGAGGTGAAATTTGCTTCTAAAATTTGCTTTTCCACCAGCTTCGGCCTCACATAATATTATATATATGTATCATCTGTACTTTTACCCAATATTACATTGTTGTTTAATTAATTTTGCTTCTTTTGCTTATGTCTTTGTTAAGCACTTTTTATTTTATTTTGAAAGGTATCCTAAAAACAAAATTACTATTATTAAGACTAGATGGCGTATAAAGTCTTGCTGTATCGAGTGGTAATAAAATTGTAGACCGTGCTAAACTGCTAAATCACCTGGTTCAACATACAGGCCAAAGATAGCTCATCAGAGATATTCAGCAATTTTCTGCTAATCAGGGGCGCCCGTATAGCTCAACAGGTTAAGTGGGTGAACCATGTACAGGGCCTAGTCCCCGACGCAGCGGCCCGGGTTCAATTCCCGCTCACGCGGCCCTTTGCTGCATGTCTTCCCCCCACTCTTCTCCCTCATTTCCTGTCAATCTCTCTTCACTGCACCTATCTAATTAAAGCCGGAAAAAGGTAAAAAAAAAAATAACACTGTCAAAAAAAAATTCTGCTAATCAATATCATTGTCTTTTATGTGTCTGATTGATTACATATCATGAGTAAAAGGCAATCAACACTGAAGATACAACAGAATATTTAACAGTTTTATTTTAAGCAAGCATTAACACCAAAATTTTATGGCAAATGTCCAAATAGTAGCCATCAGTCTCCTTAATGTCTAATGATCGGTCAACCCCTAATCTACTTCAGCATATACTTTAATAATTCCCTGATATGCATATATCTTTGTCACAATTCTTTCTGTAACATTATAAAGTATGTTGAGGTTATATATATATATATATATATATATATATATATATATATACACAAATACATACATACAGTGGGTACAGAAAGTATTCAGACCCCTTGAAAATTCTCACTCTCTGTGTCATTGCAGCCATTTGCCAAAATCAAAAAAGTTCATTTTATTTCTCATAAATGTACATTCAGCACTCCATCTTGACAGAAAAAAAAACAGTAATGTAGGAATTTTTGCAAATTTATTAAAAAATAAAAGCTGAAATATCACATGGTCAGAAGTATTCAGACCCTTTGCAGCGACATTCATATTTAACTCACATGCTGTCCATTTCTTCTGATCCTCCTCGAGATGATTTGGCTTCTTTATTGGATTTCAGCTGTGTTTAATTAAACTGATTGGACTTGATTAGGAAAGGCACACACCTGTCTATATAAGACCTTACAGCTCACAGTGCATGTCAGAGCAAATGAGAATCATGAGGTCGAAGGAACTGCCCAAGGAGCTCAGAGACAGAATTGTGGCAAGGCACAGATCTGGCCAAGGTTATAAAAGAATTTCTGCAGCACTCAAGATTCCTAAGAGCACAGTGGCCTCCATAATCCTCAAATGGAAGAAGTTTGGGACGACCACAACTCTTCCTAGACCTGGCCGTCCAGCCAAACTGAGCAATGGTGGGAGAAGAGCCTTGGTGAGAGAGGTAAAGAAGAACCCAAAGATCACTGTGGCTGAGCTCCAGAGATGCAGTCGGGAGATAGGAGAAAGTTCCACAAAGTCAACTATCACTGCAGCCCTCCACCAGTCGGGGCTTTATGGCAGAGTGGCCCGACGGAAGCCTCTCCTCAGTGCAAGACACATGAAAGCCCACATAGAGTTTGCCAAAAAACACATGAAGGACTCCCAGACTATGATAAATAAGATTCTCTGGTCTGATGAGACCAAGATTGAACTTTTTGGTGTTAATTCTAAGCGGTATGTGTGGAGAAAAGCAGGCACTGCTCATCACCTGCCCAATACAATCCCTACAGTGAAACATGGTGGTGGGAGCATCATGTTGTGGGGGTGTTTTTCAGCTGCAGGGACAGGATGACTGGTTGCAATTGAAGGAAGGATGAATGCGGCCAAGTACAGAGATATCCTGGAGGAAAACCTCTTCCAGAGTGCTCAGGACCTCAGACTGGGCCGAAGGTTCACCTTTCAACAGGACAATGACCCCAAGCACACAGCTAAAATAGCAAAGGAGTGGCTTCAGAACAACTCTGTGACCGTTCTTGACTGGCCCAGCCACAGCCCTGACCTAAACCCAATTGAGCATCTCTGGAGAGACCTCAAAATGGCTGTCCACCAACGTTCACCATCCAACCTGACAGAACTGGAGAGGATCTGCAAGGAAGAATGGCAGAGGATCCCCAAATCAGGTGTGAAAAACTTGTTGCGTCATTCCCAAGAAGACTCATGGCTGTACTAGCTGAAAAGGGTGCTTCTACTCAATACTGAGCACAGGGTCTGAATACTTCTGACCATGTGATATTTCAGTTTTTCTTTTTGAATTAATTTGCAAAAATTTCTACATTTCTGTTTTTTTCTGTGAAGATGGGGTGCTGAGTGTACATGAATGAGAAATAAAATGAACTTTTTAGATTTTGGCAAATGGCTGCAATGACACAGAGTGAAAAATTTCAAGGGGTCTGAATACTTTCTGTACCCACTGTATATCCATTCATATACAATTTTCTAATAGGATGTTAAGGATTAATCACTAATTAAATGATTATTGGTAATAACTTAACCAATTATGAAGATGACGGGCATGCGAGTCAGAAAATGCATTGTCGATTAGGTATAGTACCTTGTTGCCCCACTAAGTGGAGTATTTTACTGTTTAGTGGCTGCTCAGATGACAGGCACTTCAATGGTAGCAATAGGAGAGCACAATCATGGGGGAATAGCGAGCAACAGGACACCATGACAAAGCTTTCTGAGGTGGTTAATGGTTTCCGACCAATTCTCAAATATTTGAAACAAGCTGAAAGTTACCAGGACGGTGAAACTGAACTGAGTAGTTAAAGTAATCAAATGGAGTTTTCAGTGAATATTAACCCTCGTGTTGTCCTTCCCAAAAAATGTTGTTGCCTTGTCTGAAAAAGTCCAAAAATTCAGAAAAAAAGTCCCCAAATTTATTTTAAAAAATTCCTGAAAAGTTTCTCTCAAAGTTTTATTTTTAAAAAATAAAAACCCCACAAATTTGACTGCGAAATTCACTAGATTTTGGTTGATTTTTTTCTGAATGTTCTTAAACATTTATTTTTAAATTTGATTTTTTTCCACCAAAAAATGTTCAAAAAATTTCCTAAAACAATTTTGAAAATGTGGAAGTTTTCACTGTGAAAATATATATATTTTTTCCACATTTTTAAAACTTTAAAATGAGTCAATTTGACCCGCAAGACGACAGGAAGGTTAAACATCTGTAGTTATAAGTGCTTTCATCACCTAAATTCTACACCATGAACTGTCTTGTTGACACTGGTGATTGGTGTTTGTTAGACACTGTTGTGGTGTGTGAAGCTGACAACACTACTTTCATGCTCAGCGGTTCTGCTGATAGAAAAATATCCTTTCAGATGTCTAAATGGCCTGAAAGGGTTTGGTTTGAAGTGAGCTTTGAGACTAGACCAGCATTCCTTTAGATATGTTGAGCTGTTAAAGACAGTGAAAGCAAAAGGCCCCCTGCCTTGTTCACAAAGACAGCGATTAAATGTAAATGTACTTCTTTACTTGTACTCATGTATTGTTAAAGTGACAACTAGTTACGGCACCTGTAGCAGATAGACGGGACCAGCATGGAGGAATCCTTGTACGACAAACCAAAGTCTACCAGACTCCACAACACAACAGAGCATTCCTGAGAGGCACATTCAATTGAGCCATCATCCGCTTCATTGAGTCCAGCCTTTCATTCATTTTCAATTCAGCATTCTGGAGGAGACAACAGCAGGGAGGGGGGGCGGGCAGAGCATATCTGAAGCGAAAAAGGCTGGCAGAATACAAGCAGACAGAAAACAGGGTTACAGGAAGACAATGGCGAAATGGGAATAAGGGGTGAGGAAGAAAAGCGGGGGAAACAACGAGGGGAAATCACCGCAAACAAGTGCCAACAAGCCTCAGTGCTCTCTGAGAACTGATGGAATGCGACTAATGATAATAAGCCAGAGAGAAAGCGAGGGAGACAGAGGGGGGAGAGAGAGAAACGAGGGAGAGAGGGAGTGAAGGAAGAGGAGGATAAGGTGGCCATTAATTACAGTGCCTACCCATAAGGTCCCATTCAACACCCACTCACTCGCAGCACAAGGGGGAGGGGAAATAAAGCAAGTTTCTAATTAGTGACATGATTGTAAGCATAAACACACAAAAGTGCACAAGAGTGCGCACACACACGGCTGTAATGAGAAGTCCTCCTCCGTGCATTTTAAACAAATAAACACCCTACAAAATGCAAACACAGACACACACACACACACACACACACACACACACACACAGACACACAGACACACACACACACACACACACACACACGGAGAAGCAGCAGCGAGGCCTTGCAGCCATCTGCAATCAGTCACTGCCTTTACATCAACAAATAGTGTTTACAAAGGATGCTTTAGTAGCTCTGAGAGCCCACGGTGTTCAATTACACAAACACTGGCTGCTTACATCCTCCTCCTGCTTTTCCACAACACAAGCTGTGCTATACGAGCGGTGTAAACCATCAGGACTACCTCGTAACACCTCACACAAGAGATGAGGGGCTCTGCAAATGTTCACGATCGTCACTCGAGAGGAAAACAGGATTTATAGGCTGCGAGTTTACACACTACTCGGAAATGTAACTGCAAGTCAAGGGGCAGGGATTGACAGATGCTGCATCATTGGCTGCTATAATAGAGTCAGAGTTAGTAATATTCTGGGGTATAATTACACAAAATGAAGGTAAATAGATATAGCACAGAATGGTACACCTCCAGAATTAGGACATGGAACAGCCAACGGGAAGTTTCTGAACCTCAAAGTCTACTTTTGTGAGTGATACAGTCTGCCTGATATGGGGTTTTTAGGGCTAATATCAATGTTGACTATCAGGCCAATAACCTTTATTTTGAGGCATTCAATGTAATGTTCTAACAGCATGTGATTGCAGAGAACCTGTCATTCATAACTAGGCTTCTTCATTTATAAGGGTCACAATAGCTGAATATATAAAACACTAATAGGAGTTATTAAATTAGGACGCTCTCCTCTGTTATGTGGGAACAACTGAGATTGATCACTTTGTCTCCTGCTGTTCTTCTCCATTTTCTTAATCTTTCACTGTTGTATCACTTTAATTGTCCACCACGGTCCAAATCTTAAAGCTTTATCATTCAGATTAATCTGCGGCTGCCTTCTAATGTAGCTGTACTAGCCGTTAGCATAGCATTAGCCACTGTGAGAGAAGCTACTTTCTGCTTTATGCCAACAGCTTGTTCAGTCTCTGTTTGACAGACATTTCTGAGATTACAGAGTGACGACAGACAGAGAGAGGAGGCTAATTCAGATCGAAAGTAGCGCATTTAAGTTAGCAAGAATTGGTCAATAAAAATACCAATACAGATAATCAGAAAAATGCCAAAAAACCAGCCACAATACATCTTAGTGAGTATCCGTCCTCCATTAAAACTGTCTCCCAATTTACCTCAACCCTTCTGATATTGTGTTCCATGAGAGAGGTGAGTGATATTATGGGCACAGACATTTCCATGGTTAACAATCAAATTCTGAAGTCAAATTTGCTTTATTTGTGTCGGAAACTATTTTAATGCCCATGTTTGACTGGAGGATTTTGTTGTTTACCTCCTGGCAGAATAAAAGAGCATCACTGCAAAGTTATCCTGGTTCAGATTCTTCATACGATGCTGCAAAATACAACTGGTTACACCCCTATAGGTTTATAAAGAACAGGGTCTGGGTAGGAGTCAGGAAAACACAAAGGGAGTTAAAGAAAACCTTCAATTATTCATGTCCGTCTCAGTTACAAACATCTAACAAAGTGAATGCAACGTAAACCTTATGCTCAGCACCACTGTGGCACTGCATGAACAAATGTGAACAGGACAACTGCAAAGCATTACCCGTACAACAGCTGTTAACAACAGAGACATAATATCACTCGTGTTGCTGTATGCGTTCAACTTTGCCTTCTAAGACGTTGTAGCTGCACACTGGACCTGCACAGCTGCCAAAGTGTTAGATTCCTTTGATTTATGCAGCATGAAGGAATAAAACTGCGAAAATAAATCGATGCATAAGCACACAACTGTAAATCTTTTTGACCTTCACATAAAACAGATCTTGGTTCTACTTTTAAAGCACCGCCTTTCTTCCATTTTTATTCACAAGCATGTGCAGAAGCAGCAGGAGTTACTGCTCCAACATCCAGCATTCCCTCTCAGTCGCTGCACCAGTCACCCTGCTGGCGCTGGAGCTGGACAGGCCCGGCTGACTGGCTGACAAGAAGTTATTTATAGAGAAACCCTCAAGAATTGCCACCCATCTAAAAAAGAACACATTCCTCCTTGGTTGATGAACTTCATAGAGAGGGAGGAAAGAGGAGGAGGAGGGAAATCATCGCCCTGCGCTCTTTCTTCCGGAAAACGTCCTTCCAGAAATTAAGACATAAAAGTCCCTCGGTTTCCAGGATCAGGTCCATTTAAGGGATAAAGTCCCTCAATGACATGACAGTGAGCTTTTCTGGACATGTTTCAGGGGTCAGGGGAGAGCCACTTGTCGCTGGGTGGGTAAAGGAAGTTCCCATGGTTGTTAAACTTTATGGCTCTGAAGAAATCACCCCCGGGTGACAGAGCCTGAGCCTGGATACATAACAGGACAGATAGTCGGATCTGAGGCACCACCTCCACGTTTGGGTGGAACTCAGTGGCTTTGAACGAGCACGTGCTCGCATCTCTTCTTTCCTCAACATGAATTAGAGTCAGAAAAGGTTTCAGTGCCGAGGAGGAGTTTGGCTTAATGTTTCAGTGCATAACAGCAAAAAGTAACATACAGATTAAAAAGGTTTTTATAGTCAGCAGACAGTAAATGTTACAAAACAAACAAGAAGTAAGCGTAATCACTATGAGTCACAAAGCAATAAAAATACTTGCAGTGTGCAGGAAGGTGCAAATGAATCCCCTGAGAATCTACAAGGCCACATACTATGCGATGTAAACAACTTGAAACATGCAAAAGGATATTACTGTTCCTGTTCTAAAAGCTGCTGTTTACTTGATGTGATGGCAGAAATCTTGAATTCAGTCAGTAAAAAAAAGGCAACAAATGGATTTTTCAAAACTGCTTATTGACTAGCACATTAATTTCAAGATTTATCGTTGTTTAATATTCATATTTTAATTCAAGAGCAACGGAACCAACATATGATCTTTCAATGTCTCATTTGTCAATTATTCCGCCTGAAACTGCACATTTAAAGTAAGAGCAGGCAGTATTTTTTGGCATCATTGGTCAAAAGTTCTTTGGAAACTATTGGATTTTGCAAAACTGCTAATTTATTTGCATGTAAATGTAAGAGTTCTAATTAAATTTTCATACTTTCATTCAAGAACACAAGAAACAACATAAAATGCATATTTCATCTTTTTATGTCTATTTTCTGTATTATTTTCTCTGAAATTGCAACTTTAAAATTGGAGTAGACATTTTTGTGGCATCACTGGTCAAATATTATAACTTAAATGTGACCTGAGAGGAAACTAGACTCCTGCTCCTTCTCTTGGTTTTATTGTGAGACTTTAGACAATTAATCCCATGGTGGAAGATTTTAGCCAATCATGGGGCTTTTTACTGATCCAATCAGAGATAGTATGATAAGCAATAAAGTCCAAAGTAAGAGTGGAGCTGGGGGGCGCAATGGATTAGGCATAGGATTTTCATTTGGGCAGCCAGGAATTGAATCTGGTGTAAAAACCTCAAATGAATATTGACTTTTAGCTCGACTATCTTGGGGTTCAGTGGGGCTTAGAACTCACAAGGGAAAGAGATGAGCAGCAAGAGGAGGATTATGTGTTTTCAAATTTTGGCATTTATTTGTTTTTATCATTTATGCCTATCACAGATTTATTTTTTTACGTCTTCCAGATGTCGGTCTACTGCAGATTTAGTCAAGCTCAAAATCCTTATTGTCATCAGACTCCTGTCAGCAACTATCCATTAACAGACAAACCAAAGATACGATTTTACAGTTTCAATGAGGGATCGACAGATTATCAACCAGGCCGAATATCCGATTTGGTATTGGGCATTTTGCTGATTACTGGTATCCCCGTTTTTTTTTTTTGACGGACTACAGATAAATATATTGAAAAATGTGCTACTTGAGGGAGCCTCTTTTTTCTATCTGTAGTCATTCTGTGGTCTTAAGCAACATCCCACCAACAGGACTATCTGACTTTTCCACACAGATTTGTGTTGGAGTGCAAGGACTGCAAATATATCTCATTTCCAAATATCAGTTTTTGTCTCCTTGATTACTCATAATCGCAAACAGCCCTGTAAAAAAAACAAAAAAAAAACAACAACAGTTAAATGAATGAGTTCTACTTTATTACCAGTACTTAAAACATGTTCACTTCAGCAGTAAAAAAGGAGCCAAAAAAACCAGACAAATCACACTGCAACAGTCCTTTGATCCGTGCCGACGAGATAAAAAGGCGTATGTGTGGTGGAATCAGATGTTAAGGGGCATAAATGGGAGCAAGCAGCGAATCAACACGGCTATCATAAACAAACAGCCAGAACCGCCAGACAGGAAGCTATAAAAGTCTGTCGAGTTCATCTGGATCGTAACTCATATGCAGACAGGTGTGGCTAGCAGCACACACATCATAAAGCATCCACAGTAGCGCAGGGCAACAACTTTTCAATGCACTCGAGCAGAGAGAGGGAAGCTATAATGCTCCAGGGTAAATCATATGTTCCACTCTGAGAGTTGACACAACATGTTTGCGGCGTCTTCATCTACACACCACATTTTAGCCCAAAAGCACCAAAACAGTTCAGACGGAGATGAGGCGTGTTGAGACAACCCTTAGCACATAGAAGAAACTGTAGTACAATGCTGTAAATATAACTTTAATAGACATCCTGTATGATGGCCACTCCTACCACCATCTTTCAACACACTTTCACATGACATACAGACGATGATAGCGCTGAAATGGTCAGAAACTTTAAATGCTGATATATCAAAACGGAAAACTACGGATTTAAAAGATTCATATTGAGCCTGTCTGTATCGACCCTTTTTGAGAAGCTGTTTACATTTTGGCCAACAAATGTCTCCTAAAAACTGAACAGGCGAGGGCATTTTGATGGCATTATAGATACAACATAACTACAAACATGATCATACATGACATTTATTACATGTTCTCATGTTAACTCTGTCTACAAAAGTTCAAAGGTTTCAGTTTCACTTTTTAATGCACCAGATGCCAGCAATCTTACAGGCAACTGAAGGAACAAGCAGTAGAAGCTGAGAAGGATGGCAACCACCAGTGGGATAGCTGAAATCCTGATCTGGGGGACATTTTGGATTTAAATTCAATTATACAGATGAGCCAGCCAATAAAACTTTGCCAACACCAACAAATCCAACTGTTATTGTCCAGGGTGACCCTCAAATTCTGTACTGGTGCAGCATCTGAAGTTATACGGAACACAGAAGAGATGCAAATATAGGTGAGTTTACATCTACGACTGTTATGCAAATACCAAGAGCTCGTTCATCAAGATAAGCAGTAAATAAAATAAATTCTACAGAAGAAAAGGGAACAACGAGAATATGTTTTTAACCCTTTGATGCACAGTGTGGGTCAGGAGATACTCATTTTCCATTGGATTTGGGTCACTTTTGTTGCGCATCAAAGGGTTAAAGAGCACCAGTCACACCTCAAATGAAGAAATACAAATTATGAATGTATTAAGTTGATGGAAAGCTTGGTGGTGCAGAGCATTCTGGATAACTGACATGGAGAGTTTTAAAAAGCTAATGTGCTCTTGGAGCTTGAGTGACATTAAACCAAACCTTTTTCCATTCCACTTTTGTCACGACACACCAAGCTTTCAACTTCTCTCAAGCATGAAACATTTTTGGCTACAATTTGAGATATTTTTGTACCTTTGTAGCATTTCCACTAAAAATGCGACGCAAACAATGCTACCCCCGGCTCAAATATTAAGGGAAATCAGCTGTTGTATGGCAAAATCAGCAGTCGGACATGAAACTAAATTTAAAAACAAGTTCAAAACAATTATTTGGTTGCTTTTTATAGATAAATGATTGACACTGCCATTAAAAAAGGCGTAAAGTTGTGTTTCCATATAGTTTACCAATATGTCTGAGGGAGCCGGCGTCTGCTTGTCGTAGGTGTGTATTGTACACATGTATGGCATAACCTCTCATCACATCGGGTCAGGCTAAGTATAGAGAGGAGAGAGTGCGTGTTGAGTCCTAGTGTATAATTCTATTGTTCAGTGGAGATGGCAGCTGTCCAGTGAAGCACTCACACTGATACAGAACAGAAGGGTGGGGACACAAGAATGCATGCTGTCATTACCAGGTTAACACACTGAGACACACTTTTTGGACACTATGTTTAGCTGCCAAAGGGCCTAACATTTGACCAAGTGAGGGAATTGTTAGACAGGAGCAAAAGAAAAATTGAGGAGAGCAAGTAGAAGAAACATTACAGAGAAGAGATGGGGAAACACATGTAACAAATTAACATAAGTAAATACAATCTAATATCCGTTCCAGCAGGAGACACTGATTATGGTACCAGATGAACCTCCCAGAACTCAGTACCGGACTGGAAATCAGTTAAATAATTGCAGTCAGGTGCACTGCTGTTCCACCAGAAGTCCCTGTAGGGCAGGATGGCACTTATCCTGGGGCAAATTACCCAAACACAACCTCTGACATTGGTTTGTTCTGGCCGCCAGCTTGGCCCCGCCAGCTGCAGTTCCTGGGACAGTGATGGACACAGCTGTGTGCTTACAGGCCTTGTTGGGCCCAGTAGTTTCCACAAGGTCAGCCATCTTTAGCACATCGGCCGTGTGTTTTGAGAGGATACAGATGACTAGTCGGCTGGCACATGCTTTCCTGTTGGGTTTCTATTTTCCCTTCTCATTTTCTATCGACAGAAATCGACTTCAAGAGGTTCCAATATAAGACAACTGCAATCTTGACCAATATAACCCTATCTGGAGCATGGAGACACAATATTCAAGTGAGAAAAGATTGACATCGATCAATCAAAGTTTATTTCTATAGCCCTTTACAACAGCCCAAAGGGTGACCAAAGTGAAATTACTTATTAAACAAATGGAAATGACAATATTTTATAAAATATACCAGAATTTAAGTGCCTCAACTGAGATGATAACACTTCACAAAAGATGATAACACTTCACAAAAGAGGCCAGAGAGCAAACATGAAGATAAAGTCAATGATAAGTCGGACTCCATGACTTTTAGACGCAAACAGAAGCTACAGACAGTCTCTCTGTTTCAATGAACCGCAATGTCAGCTGTAATCACGCTCATATAAACAATGCTGTCTAGTGATAATAAGCTCGGTAGACAGAGGAGAAACATCAGTGTGTACGTACGTGCACGCCCGAGCTGGTGCGCATTTGTGTTTTCATGAGGCAACGTCTTCGCAGGCAAATTACAGCGTGTGTTTTTACACGCTGATTATGGCAAGGAGAACTATGCACACATTATCAGAAAGAATGCAGTGAAATTCCTCGGACAGAGAGCAAAAGTAGGAAGGACAAGAGCTATTTTTTCCTGTCTGCTCGTTTCCAGCGACACAATGCACAGCAGTAACGGGCCTACAAGGAGCTGTGAGAGGTTTGCTGGATCGACACGCTGCTGGAAATGCAGCACTCGAGAGCGGAGAACATATGAAAGACAAGATGGGGAGAAAGTAGAAACTCTCAAACACAAGATGCTGAGTTGTAAGGTTTAATGAGTGAGAAGTGAAGCACAAGTACAGCAACGCAGGGCTAAATTATTCAACAAGTCATCAGAGTCCCTGAAGAATGTTTCTATTCATATTCGCTGCCACCATTTCTGACCACAAACAAAAACCTGAAAATTTTGTGAGAACAAAATGTGTTCAAATTCACAATCAGGCCCTGATTGAGAGGCAGTTTGTGCCACAATGGAAACCAAACTCTATAACTGAGACTAATAACAGTGTATGACGATGAACTGTATAACGGCCTGACTATGTCTAACGGTAAAAGTGTTTCTACTGGTTCGAAACAATCAACCAGCCTCCCTGACATCTCTTGAAGGATTCTGTCTTTTTAGTGCTTTTGAAGCCTCAATCCACTGAGCTACAGAAACGTGTCTCTCCTGAAGGCATGCGTGGTGCCACTTTGTTGTGTTAAGAATGATGTTGATTCAACAAGGTCTTTATCTGAAGTGTTCCAGGGCTGTTCGGCAGTGAACCCGGTTAGGTAACAACCAGACTGATTTCAGTCATTACAATGATTCCATCTGAACTCTTTGAAAGGAAACAATAGCGAAAGTACGCAAATAGCATAGAAAGTTTTTTAAAAAGCAGGAAGCGTTCTGCAAAATATAACGGATGTTTACGGGAGACAGTTGAGATAACTGTTTGGTGATTAGATGTACTTCCATAAAAGTGGTCTGTGTCATGTCCTTGGATAACTATGAGCTAAAACCAAAGCAGTCTAATACACCCTACCTTTAGTGGAACAATTTCAGCAAAAACTACACTAAACAATCGTCGCACAGGTAGAATTTACTGCAGGCTTGTTGTATTAATCTGCACTTATTGTAGCTCTGATGGACCTTATAAAATAGGGATGCAAATTTTAGATGGTTCAAACCAATAGTTACGTCACAGTCCTCCAGTAGACTCCAGCTCATATTATAAATGTGAGTTCTGGCCAGACCCCTTTAACCGCCACAGAAGTATATGTCATGGTGCCCCGTTGCTAGCTAAACCCCTACAATGCTCTCAATTTGCCAACATGAAACTCCTCAAGGTGCTACAGTGTCATAAAACATAATAACTACAGTCTTTCATCTCAGTAAAGAGAAAGATGCATTAACAAGTGGCCCAATCAGGCACAAGAGCTCAACTATAATACATTTTCTGATATGCATGCTCTTCATCTTCTGCCTGATCAGTTAAGATATTCTTTAAATCATTTACATTATTAGTAGAAATCAACTGATTACTCATAAATTGTCAGAGTAAAAGTTTTAGGTTTAAATGAGGTTGCTTTCAAAAATGGTGGCATGAAGGCTGAAAGTAATCCCAGACTAACTCTATGATGTTGAGAAGAGGGCTCTGTGCAGGCCAGATCATCTGCACCAAGTGCTTCCTGTGGCTGAAGACTGTTGTTTGGCTGGATGTTTGAGCTTGTTCTCAGACTTTGAGGTGGAACAGATGCCTCCCTATTGAGCTTACGTGATGAATCCAAATCTCAAACGTCAGAAGTGCTTAAAACTTTCATACAGCGGCGTACATGGCCAAAACAGTCTCTAAATGAGGTTTCTGCAGCAGAAATCCAGCAGTTTCTCTCTTACCTCAAGTATGTTTTGTTGTTTATGAGATGTTAAATATATAATGTCACTCCAGAAAGCTGGTGGGTTACTTGAGTACATGTCAGTAACATGCCTAGCAGTAAATCCCAGTTGTTAATTTGATGAAGATGCATTGTTACAACGTAAAGGAGTGATGCCAGTTGTGTTTATAATAGCCATTAATGCAGTATAAGTTTATTTAAACGAGATGGCTGTGTCTTCAATGTGGCCAAAGGGAAGAAAGGCAGCAACACTTTGTTATGAATAATAGATCAGACTTTAACTTCCTCAACTGTTTCAGGAAGAATTATAGCTGTATAGACACTTTATATTGGTCCAAATGAGTTGCAAAAATGAAAGCGTACGCATTTTCTGTTGTTCTGAAAATGTACCAAACACTGAACCAGCAACCAAGCCATGAATATTTTGTGGGATCACACCCCTTACCTTTAATTTATTCCACTCAGTTTCTGCAGCAGAAATCTATCTGTCCACACACACTTTCCCTCTTACCCCAAGTAGGTTTTGTTGTTTCTAAAAATGTTAAATATATAATGCTTTCAGAGAGTTGATGCGATTCTTAAGGGAATGTCAAAAACATGCCTAGAAGTGGATCTCAGTACTTTATGTGGTTAAAATGCATTACTATAACATAAGGAATGATGCTAGATATTATGTAAATATATTCTAATAGTTAATTTATCTAATGCTAAGTCAAATTAAACTAAATTAAACAAGAATTTAGTAAAATCCCCACAAATTTGGAGCGAACTTGAGCAGCACATCTGCCACATCCTCCAGCCATCCCTGGTTCACCTCCACCTGTGTTTCTCTCTGCTCCACCAGATAAAGTGCTGGTTCAGGGCTTGTAATTCAGTTGCTCTAACCTGCTCTGAAGGCACACTCTCACCCTGACAGCCTTATCTTTTGTTTGATGCTGTGTGAGTGACTGAACAAAGCCAGAAGCTGCTCCATATTTATGACTCCAGTCACAGGAGAGGGGACCAGACCCACACACACATACACATACACTCCCCCCTCAGGCCCTGACAGCTTGTTAATGCTACTTGGCCTTGCAGTTCAGGATTTCATGCCGACAGCACAATGCTGACTCCGAGAATCGAACCAATAGTGCAGCAGCGAAACAAACGTGTGATTGGCCAAAGTTTCCCAGCAACAGAGAGGAAAGCTTTATCCCCAGTAACAGCAACATTAAAACTTCACTTTCCCGTCTCTTCCTGTGTGTGTCATAGAGCTGGACCCGAATATCCAGAATATCCGAATATTCGTTCGCTACGGCGGTATCTGGATATTAATTTTGGTATCCGAATATTTGCCGCCGCCGAAAATATACCAGAATTTAAGTGCCTTGGCTGATACAAGAGGACATTTACACTTGTCAAAATGAATGACAAAAATGAAAATGTAAGCTTTTTCTTGTTCTCTAAAATCTGTGACCCCACTACCAAGGTTCATACCAAACCATTTATTTTGTGTGGGATTACCTAGCCTGCTAGCATTAGCACTGATTCACAACTTTCACCTGTCCAGATGTGGTGATACCCAGGGTTCTTGCTAGCGCATTTCAGCGTAACGGGCCGTTACGCTGTCAGTTTAAAAGATTACGCTGTGATTAGGACCACTACGCTGCCTTTCAAGTTGTGGTATTGTGTTTTGAGCACATTTGCTTGTGTAATATTTCCATATTTATGTGAGAAAACTTCTTTATTGGGGCAGTTGGCGCTGTGAAAGAGAGATATTTTGACAGATAACACCATGTGCGTTTGTTTTTATCGACTGGGTGCCTATCTAGGTTAATTTATGTCTCCCCACCTCAGCCGTACTTTCCTGTCGATTGACCCGTTCCCGTCTAAAATTAAGAGTCGCTTCCAATCTCGGGGTTACAATTAGCATGTCTCAGTTGTTTCCGTGATGCCATGTATGGTGAATAGTGACCTAAATCAAGAGCATTTGGAGCATCTGCATGACGCTCATTGACTGACATCTGGGCCGGCCGCCCGCGAGATTTAACGAAGGCTATTGTGCATGCGCATAGTGTCGGGCCGTCCCGACCTGCCGTTACACTGTAAAAAAATCCTGGTGAGAACCCTGGATACCTGAAAAATTTCACAGCAGTCCTGTGACATCAACACTATGTAAAATACTGTTCATAGGTTTGTGGTAGAGAAAAGCATTTTTTTTCAATAAAGATAACATTAAATAAATCAGAAATCCAGTCTAAACATTGTTAATGTGGTAAATGACTATTCTAACTGGAAACAGCTGATTTTTAATGGAATCTCTCCATAGGGGTACAGAGGAACATTTCCAGCAACCATCACTCCTGTGTTCTAATGCTACATTGTGTTAGCTAATGGTGTTGAATGTTTCATTGATGATTAGAAAACCCTTGTGCAATTATGTTAGCATGTGAATAAAAGTGTGAGTTTTCATGGCAAACCCCAAACTTTTTAACAGTAGTGTGTGTCTGTGTAGGTTCTCATTCATCCAGGTCATGGTCAGCTCTGAACTGAAGAAGCCACTTGGATGAGAGGTGAAACGTCTTCAAGGAACTTTCTTAAAGTCCAGTGGATTGATTTAAACTACTTTGGATAACGGTAGTGTGTGTTTCCTCATTATTCAAATTATGATAATATTAATGTACAGTGCAGACTTTGTCAGACAACAACAAAAATATAAACAAATCAAACAACCTAGATGACACTCGTATAGGGGATGATATCACTGAGAAAAATTCTACCAAATCAGAAGTCAACGTGCCAGTGAGTAGTTTATTTTCGGTTTGCATGGTGCTAGTATTTATACAGCTCCACATCCCACTGAATCTAAAAACTATTCCTCTTTCAAAACATGGATACCACTCCGGGATTTTCCACCAAATAGGCTTAATACCACAGACACACTCCAGTGCAGAGAATATAATACTGGGCAAAAATGGATAAATATGCAAGAGAGCGAGGTCAAAGGGAGGAAAAGCTGTGTGGCGGGGATTATCTTTTCTAGCTGCATTATTGGGCCCTGCTCCATTCAAACAATTCAGACTTTTTCTGTGCTTTAATTATTGTGGTCATTTTTAATGCCGCTCTGCAGTAAGGAGATTTCAGTTTGACAATTATCTGACGTAATCCACTGTCTGCTGCTAAAAGTTGGCTCTACTAACATGACTGCAAATTTATCCACATCTTCCACAGGCTCATGAATTCAAAATTAAATTTTAAATAAAGTGTTTCAGGTAGAGCGACGTGGTCCACTGACACTGATCTACAGACACCAGAGAGCCTCCTTTGAACCCTCAGCATACGGCATGTCACTGTGCCATTAATATTTAAAATCCAAGACACAAAAAGCTGCACTACTTCATTAGTTCCTGGATGTAGCATTAAAATTAATGCATTATTTATCAGCTCTTCAATCACGAGAACATCAATCCATCCTTAAAGTTACTTAGTGGGTTAAACTAACTGACATTTAATTACTGAAGCTTCTCAAAAGGCCCCATGATGTTAGACACAAAACATATTACTCCTAAACAAGAAGAAAGCAATGAATGACAACACAGGCAATATTTCATGAAAGACTGCACTAACTTCTGACATCATCAAGGCCAATTTATGAGATCATCATTTGTTATGTTCTCATCAACATTTAGTCATTTAATCAAACAACCAGGTTTAGCAAACAGCACTGAAGCTAAACTTCTAGAGCATTCAGATTGAGGCCGCTTTAAATCAGTAAAGTAAGGGAGGAAACCTTGCCTTCTGATGGATGGAGCCAATAGAAAAATAAATAAACTCTGAAGTGTTTGTGTAAGATGCTGCAAAGATGGACTCTTGCTAACTGAGATCAGCCCGTCATTTGTGTCAACTTCAAGCACCGAGGAGAAAGAAAAATGTTTCCTGAAGCCCAATCATGACTGGCAGCGTCGCAGCACAAAAACAAGCTATTATTAGACTTAGTAGTGGGAGAGGGACAGCAGCCAGGCAGCCACCGACCAACAGATGGATGTTATGGGAGATGGAGGGAGGACAGAGTGTGGCGCTCTCAGGGGAGAGGTGGAGACTTTGTGCACGGGGAGGATGGAAGAAGTGACCACAGTGGAACACAAACACACCGACATGAGGACACTCGTTTCACTTATTACTTTCCTACACTTTAAACCAAAAACTGGACCTCAGCAAGGGGTCGTTCAGTTGACTTAGGGATTAACTGAGCTGACAATCATCAACAGTTAACATTCCTGCTAGATCCTCATGATCTCCAATAATCTTAGTCTACTAAACCATTGTATGTGGAGGTGGTTTATTAGTTTATATGAAAAAATTCAAAGTAAAAGCTTTTTTTTAATATAATCCAAGAGCAAAATGTAAAATTGTATTCTCTTACAGCTCTTCATGTGCAATGTTGACAATGTTTTGACTGCAATAACACAAATGTTGAGTACACTAACCATCATTTACATATCCACATGCAAATTTGTCATGTCATATCTCTACGTATCCATAGCAAAAACACTACAGTACTGCAAATTCATCATGCCTTGTGTATTCTGTTTATTACACCTTATTTTAATCTTTATTTATAGCCTCATTGTACTTTAGTATCCAGCTGCTGTAACATGGAAATGTCCCTGATCTTATCGTAGAATGTGTAAAATCATTTATTTACAAGATTAAATGTTAAAATTTATATTCGATCAATTTCAAGTAAAGCTCTCGGCTCATAATGCACAATAATTTTGGTATTTTTTGCAGAGAACAATCAGATACTTTACTGGAGAAGACGCAGTGATACCACAATGAAAAGTAAAAGCTAAAAGTGGTATTTAAGTATGTAATTTAATCATCAAACTGTATCTGGAGTAGAAAATCCATGAATAAGCAGCCCTACGATGTCACAGCTCAGTGTGTTGAACATTATTTTTAACCCCTCTATTTACGGCTGCACCATATGATTGTTTTCATTATGCATGAATCTGTGGATTATTCGCTCAGTGAATCCACTATTTGGGTTGTAAAAATTCCGAAAATAGTGAGAAATAATGTCACGGTGACCCAGAGCACAATGCTAATGCCATCCAACCCACAGTAAAGTCTGAATTTATGCTGTTCACAAACATACGAAGCCCTGAAGAAAAGGAGTGGCGTGGAGGAGAACAATAGAAAGAACAGGAGGCACTGCTTAAATCACACAAATGTTCAGCTGTCACAGAAAAACGCCTCAAAAGACAATCGGTGTGCACTGTGCCGTTTAGTTTCGGTTGATGCCATTGGCACATTACAGTAAAAAAGAGGACAATGGGCTGAAACAATAGTTTAGGGAACTACCAACACAGAGTAGGAGCTACGAGTGTGACACCAGCACTCTACTGCATAAACAGCCCAGTATTCAAATGTATGGAAATAAATTCAGGAAAAAATAACCACACATTGGCTGTAAACACACCTGTGCAGCAGCCGGTGTCCCTTTGTTCTTAGCTTTGAGAAACCATCTCAGCACTGCAAATGCTCAAGTGTTGCTATGAAGGAGGACCGATCAGCGACAAAATGAAAACCACAGCCAGATAAAGTGAAAAACATTATGATGATGAGTGGCATACAGAAGGCAGCAGGTGAAGAGTCAGTTCTTGAGGTTGATGTGACAGGAAAAATGGGCAGAATCGGAGCAACTTTAACAAGAACCAAACTGTAACGACTATATGGCTGAGCCAAAAGTGGTCCAAGGAAGCAGAACCAGTGAATCAGCAGCAGGGTCACAGACGTCAATTGATTTGGAGAGCAAAGGCTAGCTTGTTTGGGGTCGTCTTAAGGCTGGGTTATGCTTTCTGCACAAACGAGCTGAGCGGAAATGAGACGCTTGGAAATCTGTTTGAGAGACCGTGTGTGACTTTATACTCTATGTGGCATCTGCTCTCAAACTGCAGGGGGCAGTGTATCGCAAACACACCAGTACTAAACTAGAGTAGAAGAAGTTTGTCATTGTTTACACCACTTACAACATGGCATTTTACAAGTTAGTTTTAATTTCACACGATGAATTGTTCATCACCCGGTTGTCATGGTGATCTCAGTGTGATGAATCGTATAAATGCCTTTATTTTCTGAACTTCTGCTGCTAGGAGCTCCTGGTCTTCTGCCAGTTTTCACGTGTCTCCGTCTGTGTAGTTACAAAAATTTGGAGGTGTGTGGCTGACAAAATGACGGAATTTGTCAGCACGGAGCCGCATGGACTTCACGGACGCGGCAAACATAAAACAAGCTTTAAACGTAATCTGCAACCTGCCGCTGTACTATGCCCTGCAAAAAAATAAGGGGGAGTGATGTTTAAAAAAAAGTTAAGCCAAATTCATAGTACTCTCCTTTGCTTAAGCATGAATGTCTCCTGCTGCTGAATCGCAGGAAAAGTGTTGCATAAATTCGAGCCAGTTGTTTGTTTCCCATTGACAATGTATGAAAATTGGATGTTTTTTTAGACAGCTAGCAGAGCACAAAAACACATTCACTGAATTTAACAAAAATCGTCTATTCATGTTGTCCTCCTTGTGTGACGATCACGTTTTTAATGGTTTCTCATGTGGTAAAGCTCCACAAATCTGTTGCACAGTAAACACTGAAGTTTAAAAAAGGCAATCAAATTGCAACATCTGTCAGAAAAATCCCAATTAGACATTTTCCTCATTCACGCAGATGCTGGGGAATCATTGGCATCTGAAGAGACAACCTTTATCTAGAGGGGTGTTAGGCTCACAGAACATGAGTTTCCAGGACTTCCACCTGAGAAGTTAGATTATAAGCATAGATTTGAGGTTGCAAATCTTTTTTTCCCTCTTACATCGTGAGGAAAAACTTAACTGTACACATTCAGCTTCAGGTAACAAGAAGAGCAGCGTTGCTATGAAACAAAGATTCGCCCCCAACGATCCTCTCAAACACTGAAACTCTTCTGGAAATTCATTTCCGACTGACATGTTACTCACCTCAAAGCAGTTTTACACAACACAGCCCTCTCTGTCTCATTCTCTCTACAAACCGGCACCATAATCCTCTTTTCTTCGCAACACTCGTGTTTTTCTGAGAAGCAGTTAGCTGTTGCAACCTGAGGATAATATTAATGGTGGTGTTCTTGAAGAAAAGGGCAGTGGAGGTGATTTTTGAGCAACTCACGGAGGGGTCAGCCAGACCTGCACACACACACACACACTTGGACGTATATAAAGGCTCCTTTCTGTGCTTGCCTGGGCAACAACAAGGGCAGTGCAGAGAGAGTGAAGGGTAAATGTTAGTGTGACTGCTGTGTTGTCTGGTCCTCTCTGAATGCTGTGAGTGTAAAACACACCGGTACACAAAGAGCCTCTTTGTGGTCCCATGTGGCTAATGCTGCTTTTCCATAGTGTTGCCTTAGTAAAACGTTAGGGTGTGTGTTGCTTAAGGAGCCAGGCTCATTGCGCTGCATACAGAGGTGAAAACGAAGCTAAAGAACAGATTCAGGAGCTCTTATGAACCAGACTGCAAAGGAGCCTGGAGAGGAGTAAAAACTAAATGAACTTCACCAACAAATTATAATAAAGGAAGAAAGTCATTATCATATCAAAGCAAGAGTGCTTCCAGCCATTGCACGGTTTAGTTTAATGCGTTTTCACCTTTAACAGGAGCAAAAGAGTAGGGAAGAGACATAATACGTGAGGAAAGAAAAAAGGGAATGACATGTAAGGAAGGTCTGGGCTGCCGCTTGAAGGCACCCATGTGGTTTGTGTCTTAACCGCTCGACCGACGGATCGCCCTTTTCTGCACCATTTTAACAAGCCATGAAACCATCAAGAGCCAGCGGGCATTTATACAGCTGATATTAGGCTGATAACCAAGACCAATGTGGAACGAAGCACTTATACACAGTTGAATTTGCTGGGCAGCTCAACCAACTAATTGTTTCTTTAACAAATCTGTAATTCTCTCTAAACCTAACATAAAAAAATCTATCAAAAGTCTGTTTCCTAAAAAACTGAACAGACACAATTAAGTTCTGGCCATGATCAGATTTTAGCACTTCCTTGTTTCTACACATTGTTCTTCAATATATCCTGTATTCCCTGGAATAGAAGTAAAGAAGCTACTTAAAGTTATTGACACATCCACAGAGGGCACTTGGGGATAAACTCTGTCCTGAATACATTCTTGTTGACTTCACCCAGCCGCCTCTTTTCTCCAGACTCTGTCAAATGTCTGGGATTCCTCATGGAGGTGAGCGAGACCTGCTGCTGCTGCTTCATCCCAGATTTAGTTCTTCTGGGTGGGAGAAGAAACCACAGCACAACAGCCTCTTATGGAGCGCAGACAAAGTTCATTGAATGAGCTGCTTCCACAGCAAGCTGACGGCTAAAACATTAAACACACACTGAACAATAGTGTTAGTCCTCTTCTCAATAGTTTGTGCAATACTCGCTTCCGTATCATGGGCTGTGTCCGAAATCGCATACTCACGTACTACATTCTCAATGAGTATATACTGTATACTACGTACTATAGTATGTAAGTATGATTAGAATGCCGACTGTTCACACTGTAGTATACTTCTACGTTTCCCATAATGCATTTCAAACCTCCGACGACAAACTCCGGAAGTACGGCTATCAAATATCTCAGCTGAATGCCGGCTTCAGATCGATTTTACGCTAACAAACAGTCACATAATTAATGTGGCAATTTCAAGCCGGCACTCCTCATGCAGTTATTAGCCAGATTATGTGAATCGTTTCAGTTGTAGCTGCAGGCTACTGGAGGTAGCTGCTACTTGTTCTGTATGCAAAGCGAGCTGCTGCAAATAGCTGCAAGCATTCAGTAGCACGTTGTGAGGCGTCTGACAAATTTAAAACGTTGGTCAGAAAACTCCTATTTCTCAAATCTGTGGGGTGATTAGGATGACTACTTAACCACATAAAATAAAATAAAAATCGCCGCGGTCCGGCCACATATCCCGCGGAGGCTTCAATTTCGGTGGATAGCTCGCAAAGCATTATGGGGCGGTTGAGTATGACTAGTGTGGTCACCGCGCATACTTAAAATTTTTCCAGAAATAGTATACATCAGTACTCAATCTTTTCATACTGTCTAATGTGAACGCACTACATACTTATTTTGACGTCACATTTAGTATGAGTAGTACGTTAGTATGCGATTTCGGACACAGCCATGTAATATTTCACTTTCATGTGTAACATCGTTAATGAAACGTACAACATTTCATCTTCATGTGTGACATTATGTCACTGTAAGGACTTCAATACAAACAATAATATGAATATAATTTCCAGTATTACTTTTCTCAATGGCTTTATATCGATAGTTTCCAAACCATGTCTAGCATTTCACTTCATTTACAAACTACAATGTGCAGTATCTCATATTTTCATTTCTCAGCTGCAATATTTCACTCTCACATGTAGTATTTCATTGTTATGTACAACATTGTCATTGTAATGTACAATATTTCATGTTCACCACATTCATCCGGTGCAATATTTCATTACCATCTGTGATATTACCTATTACCTCATGGTATCATTGTCAGCATTACTTTTTACTGTCTTATTTCAGCTAATATGTTTTACTTCAGGAATGTAGCATGTTTTTATCTCATTGCCTTTCTACTATTTAGGTACTATTTTGCTTATTTTATGTCATTTTTGTCTTTTCTGAGCAATATTTAGCACAAGAACGTACATAACCTGCTCTTTTATTATATTATAAACAGTACAATCTTATTCTTACACCGTTTATTTTCTTTAATTTAGTTTTGCATAATGACTTTGTGCTCTTCTGTTGTACGCTGCGAACTCAAGGAGCTGCTAAACTGCTTTTCGTTGTAGCTTAACAGTGACATTTATTCTATTCTGTTCCATCAGGATTAATAAAGTTTTACCTTATCTTAACTCTCATATTTCAGGGTGTGCTTTCGTGCACCTCTGCAGATGCATTTCTAAGTAACTGTGCTAGCAAATGTTAGAAAATGTTTGGAAGGGCCGAGCAGCTGTGCTAAAGTCACATTATCTGAGGTAACACCATGATAACTACAGCTGCAGTTACCTTTCAGTGTAATACAGACACAGAAATATGACACTGTCTGAAGCTATGAGCAACCTCGAACAGAAAACCCACTCTGCCACAGTGGACCACCCTGAAGGTGGGCTTGCCATTGTGGTTTGGGCCACCCTTAGTGAACGCGCCCGTATGATGTCACCGCTGCCTTGAGCAAAGCATGCTGGTCCGACAGAACTGACACAAGGAGGAACGTCACAGAAGGGAAATGTAAATTAAAAAAGAAAAAGACATAAGAGCTCGGCGCATTCCTGTCAGATTGCTGACTGCATAATATTGTTTGCTTACCAACTGACAGCACAGTGTGTGTTTCCATGCAGAGAGAAGAGATATCATCACCTCTGCCTTTTTTACAAGGCAGAGGTTTACAATAAGGGGCTGAAGGACGCAAAGTCAGTCTGGTTATTAGACTGTAGAGGTCAAGAGGGATAACGTCAGTAGTAAAAGGAGGAGAGAGGGGCTTCGGCTTCCCCTCATAATCCAGTTTTCAAGACACATTTCCTATACGGGGAGAAACATGTATGATTTCCCAAAAGCTTGTCATGTATTTCCTGAATTTTCCTCATACTTCAGACAATGAAAAGCAGGGCTTTTTTTTACCGTTGCTCATTTTAAAAAAAAAAACTTGCAAAAGCTTGTAACTACAGATTATTAATATAGTATAAGAGGCATTGCTTGCATCGTTTTTCCTCACTAAATTACAGTTTCTTATGTTGGTTTAGATATTGTGATCATGTAAGGTCTCATTAAAAAAAATCTCCAGTGAATGAGCTACCTGCCAGGCAAAGTCTGAGGTAACATCATTTTGTTTCAAGCCAAAATACAGGTGTGAAACACACAATGATCAGATAAATTTGATATGACCATAAATACTTGCAGTCTGTACCATTTGATAGTTAAACCGTTGCTTTCTTTGTTTTTACAAAGCCCTAAATTAACCTCAAACTTCAGAGTTATAGCATCAGGTAGTATCTTGTGTCAGCTGCAGGTTGTCATTCAAATGTTGCACATTCTGGGAAAATCTGCTAAAAATACTAATTAAAGTTTGTTTTAGTCCACTACTGTTAGTTAAATGTTTTGCTGTTTGGATAATTTCTGCCCTCTAATGGGATTATGCTTTGGGTCTTCACAAGAGTCCAAAAGAACGTGCACCTCTTGTAGAATTCACAACCCTATATGTAGACATTTTAGCTGCTGTCGAAATGAGCTTTTGAATTTGCCTTTAAGTATTAAGAAGTTATGTACACCAAATGCCCTGTGCTCAAGGGGTTACATTAAGTTGTGAGAACAGCGTTACTAGGTAGTGTCAACGTGTTCGATACTGATGTTGTCCTAAGGTCTCTGAGGCCAACCGTTTAACGAGTTAATGATCAGATAACATATATGTCACATGGTATCAGTGAGTCCCAAAGTGGGGACATAAGTTCTGGAGGGAGAACAGGCGCATATACTGTATACTGTATCTACTCTCTGTCAATTCATTGTGTCTATAAAATTTCTCCAAACCCCTTCAAAATTCAGACATAAAAAGTTGCGTCCCTGGAACTGCTTTCTATTAGAAATCCCCTAATGTAACACATTGTATTCTATAAATGCAACACTATAATTTGAAAACAGTTCATAATTGTCCATAACCTCAGTTTATTGCTGACAAGAAAACAAGACAGTAGCTGCTGGAATGGCTTCATCATTATATTAAGATTGTCCATGATTAAAGATTGTCTAACCTCAAGTCCTCAAAAGGTTCCAGTTCTGGACAAAGTCCCTGCTTTGTAAATGCTGCTACCACTTGATAAAAGTACAGTCAGTTTACACTATGTGGTGGTGTGACAGAAAACAAATGGAACCACTGATTTACACCAACTTTGATTTGATCTTTAATGTAATTTTACCTCAACTCTTTCTTTAAGGTGCAAAATGGAAGATTTTGAACACTTATGCAGCAATAATACAGCAGCAAACAACTACTAGTGGAGAAATGGGGGCCCTTAGAAGAGTCTGAAGTCCCTCTCTGTTTCTGTAATATGAGCTTCTCTGTTCCATGTTTTAGTAGCTGGTAGAACTGTGTGCACAAGTTTGTGCATGTGAGTCCCTCCCTTTGAAACCTTCCCATGCATATAAACAGACTGAGAGTACCTTCAACACTGCACTATAAAAGCAAAAGTGTAGTTTGAAGTGGCCAGGTGGTGTTCCAGAAACTGTGAGTTTAAATACAGAGTATTTTATTTATGCTATTTTCATAATTTATGTGCACTTGTTTCATTTTAGCTCAGTGTGAGTGTCTACTGGTGTTTTGCTGTGTTTTTGTTGTGTTCAGAAACATCACGTGGCTCTGAATGTTGCATGCAAAACTGTGAAGGAAAAACTCAGTCCTAAACACAGTAAGTGACCCTTATTTTTGAACTTATCACTCCTTTAGCTTGGCCCATCATTTACTACTTTCACTATATTTACTTGTAAACATCGACACAAACTGATGGGCACCATTTTATAAATCACTGATCACACATCTACATTTTAAAAGAGCATGGCTTTTTTAAAATCTACTTATACCAATGAAAAATATTACATATTGTGGGGGAATAAGCCTGTTTACTACAGACTCCCCCCTTTAAATCCTAACATTTGAGTCTACACTCCTGCAGCACAGATGTAGGAATGCCTCGTCTCTCACCCCCATTACATTTTCTTCACTCTCTCCCCATAAATAGTGCAGCATCTCTGTAGCAACTCTCTGCATTCAGAGTTAAATGCTCACACCGGGAACATTTTGCTCTTGGCTCCGGCTTCACCTCCTACAGGGAATATACAGTAAAAATCTGCGCCACACAGCATGCATTTAAAGGTGAACCAGAAAGAATGTGGCTTTAAATTATTTCTGTTAACACTAGACAATGGGGAATGTAAAAATTTAAAAAGGTCTTGAAAATTTATCTGCGTTTGAAAAGAGCATGACTTTCTTTTTTCCCTCTGGGGAGGACACAGCGGAGCAGCTTGTTTTAAATGCGGTCGAGTGTACACACAGTAACGTCACTGTGTGTGCCGCTTGTTGCATGGTGATATTGTTTGGATTTTGGTGGTTCTTGCAGTGTTCTGGGTGGACGTTAAATCATTTCGGCGGCTATTTTCAGCAGCTCGCTGTGCATTCATCAACTTAGAAGCCTGCAGGACTGAAAGGCATTCATTTGGAAGGAGAAGAGCTGCCTTCACACTGTATTTTGGAGCAGCAGATGGCGTTGACAGGCTCATTTCAGTCAAATGTAACACCACACCAAGATGCGTTTAGGTGACATCTCGAACCATAAAGGCTTGAGGGGGTCATCTGAATGCACTGATTTATTTGTACAAGCAAAGTTTGTCACTGTTTCAATCGAATGCTGACGTGAAATAGTGTCTTTAAAGATCAGATAAAACTCGGATACTGAAAGAAGAATATTTGATGATTTCTCCAGAAAACTACCACAGTATAAGTCCCAGAAAAATGTCTGTGTTCCAAGGTTGGGTTTCTACTTTTAAGTATAGTTGTAAATTTCTATGAGGTTTTCAGCAAAGTTTTCTTGCTTCTGGGCCGGAGCCGAAAAGTTCCAGTTTCACTTTTGCTCTTTGGCTGCCTCTTCGAAATATGTGTTTTTCTCCGATAAAAAAAGAGCCCCATTCTCTAAAAAAAAAAAAAAAACTGGTCTGAGCAGCTGTAGAAGAACATTGTCAAAAGAAAATAATCTGATCGAGGCGTGGCAACATGGCGACGAGGTAGTCACGTCTTTACCAGCTCCAGCACATTTATCCATTAATTACTGTAAAAACGTCAACTTTACTTGCTTAGCTGGCTTTAGTTAATCTCCAGACAATTCGAGACACAACACATTATGTCTGGGAAAGGAAACTCTCGCCAAGAGCGCTCAGCTCGGGGCACTTTGGGCCCTACTACTCGACAAGTTAGCGAGAGGGCTAACCCCGCGTCGCCAGCTAGATTCAGCGACGCTGGCGGCGTTGAGGATGGCGGCTCCATCTCGGCGGTAATTGAGCTTATCGAATCTTTCCGAGCTGAAACTCGCTCGTCTTTGGACACTTTACAGTCTACTGTCGACTCATTTTCCTCACGTATGGTTGCGGTTGAAACTTCGCTCCAAGAATGTGACGACAGGCTAACCGCTCTAGAGGCTAAATGTGAGGCACTGGAGAAATGCAACAAGTTGCTGACAGCCAAGACGGAGGACCTTGAGTCACGGAGCAGGAGCCAGAACCTGCGCATACTGGGTGTCCCAGAGAATTTAGAGGGGCCACGAATTACGGATTTTATGACTGACTTCTTTGCCGTGACATTGGGTGTGAATGTCGGAGATGGCCCGGAGCTGTTGGACCGGGCTCACCGCCTCGCATCTCGGCCAACCTCCGGCCCAAATGCGTCTCCGAGACCGGTGATAGTTCGGGTTCATCACTTCAGAATGAAGCAGCGCATCCTTCAGCTGGCCAGGGAGAAGGGCCCACTCTCGTTCCGAGGACACCCTGTACATATCTTCCCGGACTTCACAACCGAGGTCGCTTCGCGGAGAGCTTCTTTCAACAACATTAAGCAAAAACTCCGGGCTGCAAACATCCGATACGGTCTCCTGTTCCCGGCTCGGCTGCGGATCACGTTCAATGGCAGGAGGTACAGTTTTAATACACCGGAGGATGCAGAGAAATTCTATGTGGATACCATAGCCCCGGCACTCCAAGCAGGTGAAGCACCCGGTACCAACGAAAATGAAGCATGAAAACGACCTCCCCTCATCTCACTGGGCTTTTCTCACATAGCAGCAGCGCGGACAGACCGTCGGTTCGGCTTCGGGCCTTTTTGGACTAGTTCTAATGTCTTTCCGTCTTGGTTATCTATACTCAAGAACTGAGTGGTGAGTTCATATAACACCCCAGCTAAGTATATGTTGTTATGTTCTATGCATAATGTGCAGGTGTGTATGTATATGCATAAGTATATGTGTGTATGTATATGCATGTATGTGCATCTATATGTATAGTGACGTTTGTATATCTATTTTACTTTAAGTGGAGCACTGGTTTAGGTCAAGTAGGATGCTTAATGCATATTTTTCTAGATGCCCCGTTTGGGGGGCATTTGGGGAGCGGGAGGGGGGTGTTCTTGGGTTTTGTTTTTCCCCACACTTCAGAGGTATGTATTTGTATTTGTATTTTTGTTTTTTGTCTCGGTCAGAAGGGTTGTACTGAACACTAGCATGTTGACAAGGGAATCAGGCAGATCTATAACATATACTGAATGGAGTAATGGCTGATAATACAACAATTAGAATGTGCTCTTGGAACGTCCATGGGATCCAGGACCCAGTGAAACGCAAGAAAATACTTAACTTCTTAAAAAAAGAGAAAGTAGAGTTGGCATTGATTCAGGAGACTCATTTAAATGACAGCGAACACTCCAAACTGAGGAGAGATTGGGTGGGCCAGGTCTTTTATTCCTCCTTCACTTCTAAAAGCAGGGGAGTAGCTATCCTAGTTCACAAGTCCTTACCTTTAACAGAAGTGGAGGTTGAAGCTGACACACTAGGCAGATATATTATGACTAAAGGGACTCTATACGGAGAGCCTGTCTCCTATTTAAACGTATATGCTCCGCCTATTCGTGCCCCAGATTTTTACACTAAAGTGTTTTCTATTTTCTCAAAGTGGATAGTTGAATCCTCTGTGATAGCTGGAGATTTTAACTGCTGTTTGAATCCACGTTTAGATAAATCTAATAGGTCAATACAGTCTAATACAGGGCAAGCCCAATCTCTACTTGGCTGCTGCAGGGACATACATTATATTGATGTGTGGAGAACTCTTCATCCCAATGATAAGTCATATACATTTTATTCTAAAGTACACAAGTCATCCTCCAGAATAGACTATTTTTTCATCTCTGAATATGGCCTTCAGACGGTGCTTTCTTGCTCCATTGGTAACATTCTCATTAGTGATCACGCCCCGGTGTTTCTGGTCTTGTCCAGCAGAGTACAACGCCCTAGGACGCAGTGGCGATTCCCAAATCATCTTATTAAGAATCCGGACTTTAAACAATATTTTACAGAACAGTTCAATTACTTTATTACAGAGAACAATACTCCTGACATTTCCCCTAACCTTCTGTGGGAGACTGCCAAAGCAGTCATTCGTGGATTTACAATTTCTTTCTCTGCCAATCTTAAGAAAAAGCAGAGAGCTGAGCAGCAGAACCTCGAACAAAAGTTAAGTGAACTCCAGGCAGACTTTAATGCTAACCCATCAGTGGATTTAAGACTACAAATTGATGCTACCACTGCAGCCCTGGACATTCTTTTATCTAAGGAGGCTCAGAAGTCCCTTCTATTCGCTAAACATAGGATGTATGAATTTGGGAATAAGCCAAATAAATACTTAGCGAACTTGGTGAAGGCTAAACCCACCCCCCAGGCTATCTCTGCTATAAAACATACAAGTGGTAAAATGATCTATAACAACAAAGACATTAACAATTCATTTGTAGAGTTTTACAAAAATTTGTACAGCTCTGAGACGAACTGCCACTCTGACTCTCTAGCACATGATTTTCTTTCAGCTGTTAATCTCCCCCAAATTTCAGATGTACAAAGAGAGTTTTTAAACAGGCCTATTACAAGTGAGGAACTCAAAGAGGCTATCGGCACTTTAAAAAACAACAAGGCTCCTGGGCCAGACGGCCTGACCCCAGAATTTTATAAAGCTTTCTGTGACTTGCTGACTGGCCCTCTGCTTAACATGTTGTCATATTCCTTTAGCTCCGGGGCTCTTCCCCACACTATGATGGATGCTAACATCTCTCTAATTCTTAAGAAAGGAAAGCCTGCAGATGACTGTACCTCCTACAGACCAATCTCTCTGCTGGACATAGACCGGAAATTACTTGCCAAAATACTAGCCAGGAGACTTGAAGGTGTCCTTCCTGATATCATCTCTGTGGACCAGACTGGTTTTATATCGGGTCGCAATAGTAGCAACAATATGAGGAGACTGTTGAATCTTATACAGCACAGTTCAGGGTCAAAGGTCAAATCTCTTGTGATTTCTCTGGATGCAGAGAAGGCCTTTGATAGGATTGAATGGCCTTATTTACTGGAGGCCCTTTCTAAATTCAACTTAGGTGATAGTTTTATTAAGTGGATATCTCTTCTTTATGCTGCCCCGCAAGCTTCAGTCATCACAAATGGTCTGAAGTCTCCTGCTTTCACTGTGAGGCGTGGGTGCAGACAGGGCTGCCCTGTCTCACCACTGCTTTTTGCCCTTGCTATTGAGCCCCTAGCGGAGGCCATTAGGAATGACCGTTTAGTGGCAGGTATAGAGGTCGGTCCTGTAAACCATAAAATCTCCTTGTATTGTGATGATGTCTTGTTGTTCCTCAGTAGCCCAGAGACTTCTATAGCTAGGGTAGTGGAAATAATTAGTGACTTTAGTCAATTTTCAGGCTATAAAATTAATTATTCTAAATCTGAGGCGATGCCCTTGACCCCTGACCTGCCCTGGTCTCCCACTTGCTCTGCCCCTTTTCGCTGGTCCCCATCTGGATTTGTCTATCTAGGCATAAAAATTACCCCATCAATTTATGGCCTTTACAAAGCAAATTTTGTACCCCTGATTCGCAAGATTAAAGAAGACCTTGCTCGATGGACAGCCCTGCCTCTCTCCCTTCTGGGTAGAGTAAATCTGTTTAAGATGACTATACTTCCACGTTTGCTGTACCCGTTCCAAATGATCCCTGCTCTCTTAACACGCAAATCACTCTCTGTTCTTAACAGTTCTCTTTCATCTTTTCTTTGGAAAAATAAGCGGGCCAGATTAAAACTTGCAGTTTTGCAACGACCTCTGGAGGAGGGGGGTCTTGGGGTTCCAGACATTAAACGCTACCAAGTTGCATGTTTGTGCATTTATCTTTGGCATTGGTTCAAAGAGGACCCAGACTCAACCTGGCTATTATTGGAGGCTCACCCAGTGACCCCTGTTCCTCTCTGTAATCTCTTACATATTTCTAAGAAATGGGTTAGCCTTAATGTTAAAAAAAACTTAATTCTACAAAACACCCTTAAAATCTGGAGACTGGCAAGGAAATTTGAAAATCAAGAGGGTTTCCTCTCTCTCCTTACTCCTATTCACTCAAACCCTGATTTCCCTCCTGGTTTAGAGGATCACTCTTTTTCCCTCTGGGCCACTAGGGGTATTAAGACTGTAGGTGATCTTGTGGTGAATGGCTTCATGATGTCATTTGATCAGCTTAAGGAGAAATATAATCTTCAGCAGAATCAATTTTTTAGATATTTGCAAGTGCGCAGCTTTGTCACCTCTGTCATTAAATTATACCCTAATGGTTTCTCCCTCTCAACAATTGAGGATATATTGAAAAATTCCGACTCTGAGAAACTCATTACTAAGTTCTATAGGGCCCTGTTAATCCCGAGCACTATCTACACTGCTCGTGCGAAAGCCCTCTGGGAGGCTGATTTTGGAGCTACTATTTCTGATGACGAGTGGAGTGGGGTTTGGCAGAGCTCCTCAGGTTGCCTATCGACAAATAAAGCCAGGGAATTACAATTCAGAATCATACATCGGCTTCAAATTACCCCAGTGAGACGTAACAAGTTTAATCATTTGCTTTCAAAATACTGTAACAAATGTCAAATTAATGAAGGCTCATATTTTCATTGTATTTTCGACTGTCACCTTGTAACTGACTTCTGGTGTCGTGTCTGTAAAGAAATTGACATTATTTTCAAGAAGAAACTATCCCTAAAACCTATCTCCTGTATTTTGGGTGTTCAGCTTACTGCAGTGAATCTAACCCCTCCCTCATTGAAGCTGCTTCAGGTGTTGTTGTTTGGTGCCAGGAGATGTATTCTTCTCCACTGGATATTGGACACTGTCCCATCTACCTCACTTTGGATCAGGAACATTATAGAACTTGTCCCTCTTGAAGCAATAAGCTTCTGGCTGAAAGACAATCCATTTAAGTTCTTCAATATGTGGAAGCCTTTTCTGGACTATATTGGCGAGGATGGGGCCCAGGTTCTGCGGAGGGGTCTATATGGACTAGCATGGACTGAAATATCTGAGCACATCCACCTTTAGCTCGCCACTACCTGATCAATGTATGTGATGCCCCTTGAGTTACTATTCTGCACAATGCCTTCTGCGCCTATGTTGTATGCTATCTGCATGTTTGTACATGTCTATATTTCATCCTAGTACCTTGATGTTTGTGAGGGAAATGTTCTTTATGTTCTTATGTTTGTACGTGTGTTTCTAAAATTAAATAAAAAATATATATTAAAAAAAAAAAAAAAAAAAAAGAAAATAATCTAAACATTCTCAGTACTTGGTCAGCTAAACACACTGTCTTTGTGACTTACAGATTCATTCTTTCCACTCAGCAGGTGTAATGTACATCTTCTAGTGCATGTAAAGAGATTTGTTTTCGCACTTTGAATCTCAACTCAACCAAAACTGTCAGGATAAAATCATGAATCTCAAATTAACCCCAATGGCACCGCAATGTCTGTCTTGTCTGCTTGTCTTCAGATGGTATATCTTGTTAGGCTTGATAGCTACATCTGTCAACACTTTTATTCTACATGTTGCTGTTACCATTATTTTTGGACTGAAACCCCAAGTCAGATTCCTCATATGTGTGAACCTACTTGGCAATAAATCATTTTGATTCTGTGGTTCAATGATTTAAATGACAATTGTGCAAATTTCATGTATGCAAAGCTTCGAACATTAAAAAACAGATGCATTAGAGATGTTTTCTTCCATTTTACCAAACAGGATGCATGGAAAAATGCCATTGTTTTAGCATTAACAAGAAAACTCATGTATCAAGATGGCATCTCCAATGAAAAATGCTCCTCTTATACCCAGGAGAAGACAATATGGGGAATAAATTGGTGGAGAAATAATGGATTGGCTTTTAAATGTGCCTCCAAGGCAGAGAGAGAGAAATGAAGATCCGCTCGTACAGATTCATCCAAGAGCTAAGTGTAAAGTGTGTGTGCATGATGGTTAAGAGATTCTCTGTGAAGTCTCACTCCTCCACTCTTAACAGTCCCATTCATCATTGTGCTCAAGAAAGCACAAGGGTCACCAGCCCTCCACTGTGCACACGAACATACGCCTCATTATACGGGGAGGTGAGGGATAACAGCATCCACCGGCTCTGCTCGAAATTCACCCAAAGCATCATTCACATCCAAACAAGGTCTGAGTGACCTGACCTTGGAAGGCAGGCAGCAGCCAGCACTTTGCTTTCATCTGGCCAGGAGGCAGGTAAACAAGACCAGGCATCCAACAGAAGCAGCCGGGATCTCTGCTGGAGCAGTTTCACTGATAACTCCCCTAAAATGTTTCAGTGTTTGGTGAAAAGAGTTGGGTAACAAAACAAAACAAAACAAAAAAACACTGACCTGATCCACTGCGGTTCGCCTACAACAGAACGAACATTTGGCTTTTCACAGAAAGTAGGGTTGCCAGGCTTGATGACCAGACAGGATGGTACTCGATGGTGAGACGTCTACACATTAGACAAGAAGACAAACCATTTCTCATCAGTGTCAAGTACAGATTAAAGAGCAAAAACTGGTGAAAAAAACTTTGTGATCAGCATCAGACATTCAAATAGTATTTAGTTATGTAGAGACTGCAAAGAAACCTTTAAGCAAGCAAGTTTTCCTCTTTCTTCCCCAGCAAGTCCAAGATTGGCTTTTTCCTAGACTACAATCATCCTCATAGTGAACACTAGGAATCTCCTTATATGTTTTCATTTATTTGCTTGTTGGTTTGTGTTGCTGTTTGTGTTGTGTTTTTTTTTGGCAGGATATACATTAAATGTAATGTTTTAACAGCATGTGACAGCAGAGAATCAGTCATTCACAACTTGGCTTCTTCATTAATTAGAGTGACAATAACTGAAAATGTAAAATAGAAACAGCAGTTATTAAATTAAGATGCTCTTCTCTGTTTATGCAAGGCCAGCTGAGATTGATCAGCTTGTCTCCTGCAGTTCCATCTGCTGTTCTTCAATCATTTTTAAGATCCAAATCTTAACATATTATTAATTATTATTTTCCAGACTGTTTCAGGTTAATCTGTGGTTGCCTTCTAACTTAGCCGCTAGCCGTTAGCATAGCCTTAACCACGGTGAGAGGAGCTAATTTCCTGGTTTGTGGCAACAGCTTGTGTTTCTTGTTCAGTTTTTGCTTTCTCTAATTGAAAGACATTTCTGAGATGACAGAGTGACGACAGACAGGGAGAGGACCTGAAGTAGCCCATTTAATTCATCAATAAAAACACCAATACCGATAACTAGTTAATTATTGAAAATACTGGTCTATCCCATTCCAGATATTCAAACAGTAATCAATCAAAATCTTACACTTGAATGAAGAAGAAGGTAGAGCATACAGACACCTTTAGGAAAGCAGTTTTCCTTTTT